>NW_022264425.1:0-29406 GCF_002021735.2 Oncorhynchus kisutch
TTTACAAAACAGATGACTTAGCACCTCTATTTCCTTCTTAAAATGTCACATTCTGGAAAGTAGAGTTTGCAAAGCTCAGGCCACAACAAATATACTCAAAATCCAAATTTTGGGGATTACTTCAAGCGCCATGCATTTCAAGGTTAGCTTACCGTAGAGGTACATCCCTTACTATATAATAGCAGGGTTGCCATTTTGAGAACTTTTTTTTTCTTCAAAGTCCTCCAGTGAAAGAACCTTCCCATGGTACCAGCTATCTTCAGTAAGGCACGGATGGGATTGAACCCATGATCTTCGGTTTACAGACCGACGCCTTACCGCTTGGCCACCATGCCACTCTATGCTGCAAGATATTTATCAATATTCTGGAAAGTAGTAGTTGTGTAATGTGAATTTGGCACACAAATAACATCTCTGTTTCCTGTGAGAATTTCAACATTCTGGAAAGTAGGAGTTGTGTAATGTGAATTTGGCACACAAATACTCAGTGGAGAACCTTGGGATTGAACCAAGTACTAAAATAGCATGCACTCCCCCTCTGAGCTTCGATCCAATTTTATTTGCAGATAAAATGCAATATTAATACAATGTACTTTTTTATACACCACTCCATTGAAACTACAATGAATGATAGCAGCAATTCTAAATACACGCAAGTATGGACATCATCTAACCCATGAACTTCAGTTTTTGAAAATGATGCAATTGAAGTTGGCAACCATGCCACTTCTGTTACATAAATGTACAACAGGGATTGAACACAGTTCTTCAGATTACAAGAGCAAATTATTTAGCACGTCTCTGTTTCCTGCTGAGAATTTCAACATTCTGGAAAGTAGGAGATGGGCCATTGCAAAATTTGAATGAGAAGCTGGGGATTTGAACCCAGGACCTCATACATGCGAAGCATGCGCTCTACCACTGAGCTACATCCCCTTTCTGGGAAAGAAATGGTTTTTTCTTATTTTTTTTACATTTCACCTATAATTAATCAGGTAAGCTAGTTGAGAACAAGTTTTCATATTCAACTGCGACCTGGCCAAGATAAAGCAAAGCAGCGCAACACAAACAACAACACAGAGTTACAGATGGAATAAACAGCGTACAGTCAATAACACAATAGAAGAAAAAAAGAAAGTCTATATACAGTGCGTGCAAATGGAGGTAAGGCAAGAAATAGGCCATAGTAGCGAAGTATTTACAATTTAGCAATTAACACTGGAGTGATAGATGAGCAGATGATGATGTGCAAGTAGAAATACTGTGTGCAAAGAGCAGAAAGTATATTAAAACAATATGGGGATGAGGTAGGTAGATTGGGTGGGCTATTTACAGATGGGCTTTGTACAGCTGCAGCGATCAGTTAGCTGCTCAGATAGCCGATGTTTAAAGTTAGCAGTGTTGCCAACACCTCAGTAAGGAAAGTAGCTATTGGCTGTCCTAAAAGTCACTAGAAGTTGCTAAATGTGTCATCACCTAATTTGCATAATTGTCCATGTGCATGTAATTGTGATGGACACTGTAGGAGTGAGGAATAACATTGTGGAAGAGACAAAAATGAGTAAAATGAAAATGTCTGCAAGTATTCAGAGGGGTCTGAATACTTGCTAAATACAGCGACTAAGTCGCTAAGTTGGCAACACTGAAAGTTAGTGAGGGAAATATGTCTCCAGCTTCAGCGATTTTTGCAATTCGTTCCAGTCATTGTCAGCAGAGAACTGGAAGGAAAGGCGGCCAAAGGAGGTGTTGGCTTTGGGGATGACCAGTGAGATATACCTGCTGGAACGCGTGCTACGGGGGGTGTTGTTATCGTGACCAGTGAGCTGATAAGGCGGAGCTTTACCTAGCATAGACTAAAAAGATGACCTGGAACCAGTGGGTCTGGCGACGAATATGTAGCGAGGGCCAGCCGACTAGAGCATACAGGTCGTAGTGGCCATATCAATACAATTGACCCTTTCTTTACACTGTTCTAATGAAAGTACATTTCCATAATATCATCTAGCTTCCATAAACGTCGAACAAGCTTGAACCCAGGATTGAACCCATGTGCTTCAGTTTACAAAAACAGATGACTTAGCACATCTATTTCCTTCTTAAAATGTCAACATTCTGGAAAGTAGAGTGTGCAAAAGCTATTTCACACTAATATACTCATCAGAAAATTTGGGGATTAACTTCAGAGCGCATGCATTTCAAGTGTTAGCTCTACCGTAGAGGTCATCCCCTTACTATATAATAGCAGGGTTGCCATTTTGAGAACTTTTTTTTCTTCAAAGTCTCCAGTGAAGAATCCCCATGGTACCAGCTATCTTTCAGTAAGGCAACGATGGGATTTGAAGATTTGAACCCATGATCTTCGGTTTACAAGACCGACGCCTTACCGCTTGGCCACCATGCCACTCTATGCTTCAAGATATTTTATCAATATTCTGGAAAGTAGTAGTTGTGTAATGTGAATTTGGCACACAAATAACATCTCTGTTTCCTGTGAGAATTTCAACATTCTGGAAAGTAGAGTTGTGTAATGTGAATTTGGCACACAAATACTCAGTGGAGAACCTTGGGATTGAACCAAGTACTAAAATAGCATGCACTCCCCCTCTGAGCTTCGATCCAATTTTATTTGCAGATAAAATGCAATATTAATACAATGTACTTTTTATATACACCACTCCATTGAAACTACAATGAAATGATAGCAGCAATTCTAAATACCAAGTATGGACAGTCATCTAACCCATGAACTTCAGTTTTTGAAAATGATGCATTGAAGTTGGCAACCATGCCACTTCTGTTACATAAATGTACGAACAGGGATTGAACACATGTTCTTCAGATTACAAGAGCAAATTATTTAGCACGTCTCTGTTTCTATGCTTCTGTAGGACAACCATTGCAAGTCATATGCGAAGGCACCTGCAAAAATAGAATCGCGAAGCTGGGGATCCCATGCCACCTAGTGTCTCACATTTTGGGAAATGGGATATTGGTCATTTTCGTATTTTTTACATTTCACCTCACCTATAATTAATCAGGTAAGCTATTTGAGAACAAGTTTTCATATTCAACTGCGACCTGGCCAAGATAAAGCAAAGCAGCGCAACACAAACACACAACACAGAGTTACAGATGGAATAAACAAGCGTACAGTCAATAACACAATAGAAGAAAAAAAGAAAGTCTATATACAGTGCGTGCAATGGAGGTAAGGCAAGAATAGGCCATAGTAGCGAAGTATTTACAATTTAGCAAATTACACTGGAGTGATAGATGAGCAGATGATGATGTGCAAGTAGAAATACTGGTGTGCAAGAGCAGAAGTATATTAAAACAATATGGGGATGAGGTAGGTAGATTGGTGGGCTATTTACAGATGGGCTTTGTACAGCTGCAGCGATCAGTTAGCTGCTCAGATAGCCGATGTTTTAAAGTTAGCAGTGTTGCCACACCTCGTAAGGAAAGTAGCTATTGGCTGTCCTAAAAGTCACTAGAAGTTGCTAAATGATGTCATCACCTAATTTGCATAATTGTCCATGTGCATGTAATTGTGATGGACACTGTAGGAGTGAGGAATAACATTGTGGAAGAGACAAAAAGTGAGTAAAATGAAAATGTCTGCAAGTATTCAGAGGGGTCTGAATACTTGCTAAATACAGCGACTAAGTCGCTAAGTTGGCAACACTGAAGTTAGTGAGGGAAATATGTCTCCAGCTTCAGCGATTTTTGCAATTCGTTCCAGTCATTGTCAGCAGAGAACTGGAAGGAAAGGCGGCCAAAGGAGGTGTTGGCTTTGGGGATGACCAGTGAGATATACCTGCTGGAACGCGTGCTACGGGTGGGTGTTGTTATCGTGACAGTGAGCTGAGATAAGGCGGAGCTTTACCTAGCATAGACTAAAAAGATGACCTGGAACCAGTGGGTCTGGCGACGAATATGTAGCGAGGGCCAGCCGACTAGAGCATACAGGTCGTAGTGGCCATATCAATACAATTGACCCTTTCTTTACACTGTTCTAATGAAAGTACATTTCCATAATATCATCTAGCTTCCATAAACGTCGAACAAGGCTTGAACCCAGGATTGAACCCATGTGCTTCAGTTTACAAAAACAGATGACTTAGCACATCTATTTCCTTCTTAAAATGTCAACATTCTGGAAAGTAGAGTTGTGCAAAAGCTCATTTCACAACTAAATATACTCATCAGAAAATTTGGGGATTAACTTCAGAGCGCATGCATTTCAAGTGTTAGCTCTACCGTAGAGGTTCATCCCCTTACTATATAATAGCAGGGTTGCCATTTTGAGAACTTTTTTTTTTCTTCAAAGTCCTCCAGTGAAAGAACCTTCCCATGGTACCAGCTATCTTTCAGTAAGGAACGGATGGGATTTGAACCCATGATCTTCGGTTTACAAGACCGACGCCTTACCGCTTGGCCACCATGCCACTCTATGCTTCAAGATATTTATCAATATTCTGGAAAGTAGTAGTTGTGTAATGTGAATTTGGCACACAAATAACATCTCTGTTTCCTGTGAGAATTTCAACATTCTGGAAAGTAGGAGTTGTGTAATGTGAATTTGGCACACAAATACTCAGTGGAGAACCTTGGGATTGAACCAAGTACTAAAATAGCATGCACTCCCCCTCTGAGCTTCGATCCAATTTTATTTGCAGATAAAATGCAATATTAATACAATGTACTTTTTATATACACCACTCCATTGAAACTACAATGAAATGATAGCAGCAATTCTAAATACACGCAAGTATGGACAGTCATCTAACCCATGAACTTCAGTTTTTGAAAATGATGCAATTGAAGTTGGCAACCATGCCACTTCTGTTACATAAATGTACGAACAGGGATTGAACACATGTTCTTCAGATTACAAGAGCAAATTATTTAGCACGTCTCTGTTTCCTGCTGAGAATTTCAACATTCTGGAAAGTAGGAGATGGGCCATTGCAAAAATGTGAATGGAGAAGCTGGGGATTGAACCCAGGACCTCATACATGCGAAGCATGCACTCTACCACTGAGCTACATCCCCTTTCTGGGAAAGAAATGGTTTTTTCTTATTTTTTTACATTTCACCTATAATTAATCAGGTAAGCTAGTTGAGAACAAGTTTTCATATTCAACTGCGACCTGGCCAAGATAAAGCAAAGCAGCGCAACACAAACAACAACACAGAGTTACAGATGGAATAAACAAGCGTACAGTCAATAACACAATAGAAGAAAAAAAAGAAAGTCTATATACAGTGCGTGCAAATGGAGGTAAGGCAAGAAATAGGCCATAGTAGCGAAGTATTTACAATTTAGCAAATTAACACTGGAGTGATAGATGAGCAGATGATGATGTGCAAGTAGAAATACTGGTGTGCAAAGAGCAGAAAGTATATTAAAACAATATGGGGATGAGGTAGGTAGATTGGGTGGGCTATTTACAGATGGGCTTTGTACAGCTGCAGCGATCAGTTAGCTGCTCAGATAGCCGATGTTTAAAGTTAGCAGTGTTGCCAACACCTCAGTAAGGAAAGTAGCTATTGGCTGTCCTAAAAGTCACTAGAAGTTGCTAAATGATGTCATCACCTAATTTGCATAATTGTCCATGTGCATGTAATTGTGATGGACACTGTAGGAGTGAGGAATAACATTGTGGAAGAGACAAAAAGTGAGTAAAATGAAAATGTCTGCAAGTATTCAGAGGGGTCTGAATACTTGCTAAATACAGCGACTAAGTCGCTAAGTTGGCAACACTGAAAGTTAGTGAGGGAAATATGTCTCCAGCTTCAGCGATTTTTGCAATTCGTTCCAGTCATTGTCAGCAGAGAACTGGAAGGAAAGGCGGCCAAAGGAGGTGTTGGCTTTGGGGATGACCAGTGAGATATACCTGCTGGAACGCGTGCTACGGGTGGGTGTTGTTATCGTGACCAGTGAGCTGAGATAAGGCGGAGCTTTACCTAGCATAGACTAAAAAGATGACCTGGAACCAGTGGGTCTGGCGACGAATATGTAGCGAGGGCCAGCCGACTAGAGCATACAGGTCGTAGTGGCCATATCAATACAATTGACCCTTTCTTTACACTGTTCTAATGAAAGTACATTTCCATAATATCATCTAGCTTCCATAAACGTCGAACAAGGCTTGAACCCAGGATTGAACCCATGTGCTTCAGTTTACAAAAACAGATGACTTAGCACATCTATTTCCTTCTTAAAATGTCAACATTCTGGAAAGTAGAGTTGTGCAAAAGCTCATTTCACAACTAAATATACTCATCAGAAAATTTGGGGATTAACTTCAGAGCGCATGCATTTCAAGTGTTAGCTCTACCGTAGAGGTTCATCCCCTTACTATATAATAGCAGGGTTGCCATTTTGAGAACTTTTTTTTTTCTTCAAAGTCCTCCAGTGAAAGAACCTTCCCATGGTACCAGCTATCTTTCAGTAAGGCACGGATGGGATTTGAACCCATGATCTTCGGTTTACAAGACCGACGCCTTACCGCTTGGCCACCATGCCACTCTATGCTTCAAGATATTTATCAATATTCTGGAAAGTAGTAGTTGTGTAATGTGAATTTGGCACACAAATAACATCTCTGTTTCCTGTGAGAATTTCAACATTCTGGAAAGTAGGAGTTGTGTAATGTGAATTTGGCACACAAATACTCAGTGGAGAACCTTGGGATTGAACCAAGTACTAAAATAGCATGCACTCCCCCTCTGAGCTTCGATCCAATTTTATTTGCAGATAAAATGCAATATTAATACAATGTACTTTTTATATACACCACTCCATTGAAACTACAATGAAATGATAGCAGCAATTCTAAATACACGCAAGTATGGACAGTCATCTAACCCATGAACTTCAGTTTTTGAAAATGATGCAATTGAAGTTGGCAACCATGCCACTTCTGTTACATAAATGTACAAACAGGGATTGAACACATGTTCTTCAGATTACAAGAGCAAATTATTTAGCACGTCTCTGTTTCCTGCTGAGAATTTCAACATTCTGGAAAGTAGGAGATGGGCCATTGCAAAAATTTGAATGGAGAAGCTGGGGATTGAACCCAGGACCTCATACATGCGAAGCATGCGCTCTACCACTGAGCTACATCCCCTTTCTGGGAAAGAAATGGTTTTTTCTTATTTTTTTACATTTCACCTATAATTAATCAGGTAAGCTAGTTGAGAACAAGTTTTCATATTCAACTGCGACCTGGCCAAGATAAAGCAAAGCAGCGCAACACAAACAACAACACAGAGTTACAGATGGAATAAACAAGCGTACAGTCAATAACACAATAGAAGAAAAAAAAGAAAGTCTATATACAGTGCGTGCAAATGGAGGTAAGGCAAGAAATAGGCCATAGTAGCGAAGTATTTACAATTTAGCAAATTAACACTGGAGTGATAGATGAGCAGATGATGATGTGCAAGTAGAAATACTGGTGTGCAAAGAGCAGAAAGTATATTAAAACAATATGGGGATGAGGTAGGTAGATTGGGTGGGCTATTTACAGATGGGCTTTGTACAGCTGCAGCGATCAGTTAGCTGCTCAGATAGCCGATGTTTAAAGTTAGCAGTGTTGCCAACACCTCAGTAAGGAAAGTAGCTATTGGCTGTCCTAAAAGTCACTAGAAGTTGCTAAATGATGTCATCACCTAATTTGCATAATTGTCCATGTGCATGTAATTGTGATGGACACTGTAGGAGTGAGGAATAACATTGTGGAAGAGACAAAAAGTGAGTAAAATGAAAATGTCTGCAAGTATTCAGAGGGGTCTGAATACTTGCTAAATACAGCGACTAAGTCGCTAAGTTGGCAACACTGAAAGTTAGTGAGGGAAATATGTCTCCAGCTTCAGCGATTTTTGCAATTCGTTCCAGTCATTGTCAGCAGAGAACTGGAAGGAAAGGCGGCCAAAGGAGGTGTTGGCTTTGGGGATGACCAGTGAGATATACCTGCTGGAACGCGTGCTACGGGTGGGTGTTGTTATCGTGACCAGTGAGCTGAGATAAGGCGGAGCTTTACCTAGCATAGACTAAAAAGATGACCTGGAACCAGTGGGTCTGGCGACGAATATGTAGCGAGGGCCAGCCGACTAGAGCATACAGGTCGTAGTGGCCATATCAATACAATTGACCCTTTCTTTACACTGTTCTAATGAAAGTACATTTCCATAATATCATCTAGCTTCCATAAACGTCGAACAAGGCTTGAACCCAGGATTGAACCCATGTGCTTCAGTTTACAAAAACAGATGACTTAGCACATCTATTTCCTTCTTAAAATGTCAACATTCTGGAAAGTAGAGTTGTGCAAAAGCTCATTTCACAACTAAATATACTCATCAGAAAATTTGGGGATTAACTTCAGAGCGCATGCATTTCAAGTGTTAGCTCTACCGTAGAGGTTCATCCCCTTACTATATAATAGCAGGGTTGCCATTTTGAGAACTTTTTTTTTTCTTCAAAGTCCTCCAGTGAAAGAACCTTCCCATGGTACCAGCTATCTTTCAGTAAGGCACGGATGGGATTTGAACCCATGATCTTCGGTTTACAAGACCGACGCCTTACCGCTTGGCCACCATGCCACTCTATGCTTCAAGATATTTATCAATA
This sequence comes from Oncorhynchus kisutch, assembly GCF_002021735.2. Lineage (NCBI taxonomy): Eukaryota > Metazoa > Chordata > Actinopteri > Salmoniformes > Salmonidae > Oncorhynchus > Oncorhynchus kisutch. Next base: position 8,645 of record NW_022264425.1, read on the forward strand.
TTCTGGAAAGTAGTAGTTGTGTAATGTGAATTTGGCACACAAATAACATCTCTGTTTCCTGTGAGAATTTCAACATTCTGGAAAGTAGGAGTTGTGTAATGTGAATTTGGCACACAAATACTCAGTGGAGAACCTTGGGATTGAACCAAGTACTAAAATAGCATGCACTCCCCCTCTGAGCTTCGATCCAATTTTATTTGCAGATAAAATGCAATATTAATACAATGTACTTTTTATATACACCACTCCATTGAAACTACAATGAAATGATAGCAGCAATTCTAAATACACGCAAGTATGGACAGTCATCTAACCCATGAACTTCAGTTTTTGAAAATGATGCAATTGAAGTTGGCAACCATGCCACTTCTGTTACATAAATGTACAAACAGGGATTGAACACATGTTCTTCAGATTACAAGAGCAAATTATTTAGCACGTCTCTGTTTCCTGCTGAGAATTTCAACATTCTGGAAAGTAGGAGATGGGCCATTGCAAACATTTGAATGGAGAAGCTGGGGATTGAACCCAGGACCTCATACATGCGAAGCATGCGCTCTACCACTGAGCTACATCCCCTTTCTGGGAAAGAAATGGTTTTTTCTTATTTTTTTACATTTCACCTATAATTAATCAGGTAAGCTAGTTGAGAACAAGTTTTCATATTCAACTGCGACCTGGCCAAGATAAAGCAAAGCAGCGCAACACAAACAACAACACAGAGTTACAGATGGAATAAACAAGCGTACAGTCAATAACACAATAGAAGAAAAAAAAGAAAGTCTATATACAGTGCGTGCAAATGGAGGTAAGGCAAGAAATAGGCCATAGTAGCGAAGTATTTACAATTTAGCAAATTAACACTGGAGTGATAGATGAGCAGATGATGATGTGCAAGTAGAAATACTGGTGTGCAAAGAGCAGAAAGTATATTAAAACAATATGGGGATGAGGTAGGTAGATTGGGTGGGCTATTTACAGATGGGCTTTGTACAGCTGCAGCGATCAGTTAGCTGCTCAGATAGCCGATGTTTAAAGTTAGCAGTGTTGCCAACACCTCAGTAAGGAAAGTAGCTATTGGCTGTCCTAAAAGTCACTAGAAGTTGCTAAATGATGTCATCACCTAATTTGCATAATTGTCCATGTGCATGTAATTGTGATGGACACTGTAGGAGTGAGGAATAACATTGTGGAAGAGACAAAAAGTGAGTAAAATGAAAATGTCTGCAAGTATTCAGAGGGGTCTGAATACTTGCTAAATACAGCGACTAAGTCGCTAAGTTGGCAACACTGAAAGTTAGTGAGGGAAATATGTCTCCAGCTTCAGCGATTTTTGCAATTCGTTCCAGTCATTGTCAGCAGAGAACTGGAAGGAAAGGCGGCCAAAGGAGGTGTTGGCTTTGGGGATGACCAGTGAGATATACCTGCTGGAACGCGTGCTACGGGTGGGTGTTGTTATCGTGACCAGTGAGCTGAGATAAGGCGGAGCTTTACCTAGCATAGACTAAAAAGATGACCTGGAACCAGTGGGTCTGGCGACGAATATGTAGCGAGGGCCAGCCGACTAGAGCATACAGGTCGTAGTGGCCATATCAATACAATTGACCCTTTCTTTACACTGTTCTAATGAAAGTACATTTCCATAATATCATCTAGCTTCCATAAACGTCGAACAAGGCTTGAACCCAGGATTGAACCCATGTGCTTCAGTTTACAAAAACAGATGACTTAGCACATCTATTTCCTTCTTAAAATGTCAACATTCTGGAAAGTAGAGTTGTGCAAAAGCTCATTTCACAACTAAATATACTCATCAGAAAATTTGGGGATTAACTTCAGAGCGCATGCATTTCAAGTGTTAGCTCTACCGTAGAGGTTCATCCCCTTACTATATAATAGCAGGGTTGCCATTTTGAGAACTTTTTTTTTTCTTCAATGTCCTCCAGTGAAAGAACCTTCCCATGGTACCAGCTATCTTTCAGTAAGGCACGGATGGGATTTGAACCCATGATCTTCGGTTTACAAGACCGACGCCTTACCGCTTGGCCACCATGCCACTCTATGCTTCAAGATATTTATCAATATTCTGGAAAGTAGTAGTTGTGTAATGTGAATTTGGCACACAAATAACATCTCTGTTTCCTGTGAGAATTTCAACATTCTGGAAAGTAGGAGTTGTGTAATGTGAATTTGGCACACAAATACTCAGTGGAGAACCTTGGGATTGAACCAAGTACTAAAATAGCATGCACTCCCCCTCTGAGCTTCGATCCAATTTTATTTGCAGATAAAATGCAATATTAATACAATGTACTTTTTATATACACCACTCCATTGAAACTACAATGAAATGATAGCAGCAATTCTAAATACACGCAAGTATGGACAGTCATCTAACCCATGAACTTCAGTTTTTGAAAATGATGCAATTGAAGTTGGCAACCATGCCACTTCTGTTACATAAATGTACAAACAGGGATTGAACACATGTTCTTCAGATTACAAGAGCAAATTATTTAGCACGTCTCTGTTTCCTGCTGAGAATTTCAACATTCTGGAAAGTAGGAGATGGGCCATTGCAAACATTTGAATGGAGAAGCTGGGGATTGAACCCAGGACCTCATACATGCGAAGCATGCGCTCTACCACTGAGCTACATCCCCTTTCTGGGAAAGAAATGGTTTTTTCTTATTTTTTTACATTTCACCTATAATTAATCAGGTAAGCTAGTTGAGAACAAGTTTTCATATTCAACTGCGACCTGGCCAAGATAAAGCAAAGCAGCGCAACACAAACAACAACACAGAGTTACAGATGGAATAAACAAGCGTACAGTCAATAACACAATAGAAGAAAAAAAAGAAAGTCTATATACAGTGCGTGCAAATGGAGGTAAGGCAAGAAATAGGCCATAGTAGCGAAGTATTTACAATTTAGCAAATTAACACTGGAGTGATAGATGAGCAGATGATGATGTGCAAGTAGAAATACTGGTGTGCAAAGAGCAGAAAGTATATTAAAACAATATGGGGATGAGGTAGGTAGATTGGGTGGGCTATTTACAGATGGGCTTTGTACAGCTGCAGCGATCAGTTAGCTGCTCAGATAGCCGATGTTTAAAGTTAGCAGTGTTGCCAACACCTCAGTAAGGAAAGTAGCTATTGGCTGTCCTAAAAGTCACTAGAAGTTGCTAAATGATGTCATCACCTAATTTGCATAATTGTCCATGTGCATGTAATTGTGATGGACACTGTAGGAGTGAGGAATAACATTGTGGAAGAGACAAAAAGTGAGTAAAATGAAAATGTCTGCAAGTATTCAGAGGGGTCTGAATACTTGCTAAATACAGCGACTAAGTCGCTAAGTTGGCAACACTGAAAGTTAGTGAGGGAAATATGTCTCCAGCTTCAGCGATTTTTGCAATTCGTTCCAGTCATTGTCAGCAGAGAACTGGAAGGAAAGGCGGCCAAAGGAGGTGTTGGCTTTGGGGATGACCAGTGAGATATACCTGCTGGAACGCGTGCTACGGGTGGGTGTTGTTATCGTGACCAGTGAGCTGAGATAAGGCGGAGCTTTACCTAGCATAGACTAAAAAGATGACCTGGAACCAGTGGGTCTGGCGACGAATATGTAGCGAGGGCCAGCCGACTAGAGCATACAGGTCGTAGTGGCCATATCAATACAATTGACCCTTTCTTTACACTGTTCTAATGAAAGTACATTTCCATAATATCATCTAGCTTCCATAAACGTCGAACAAGGCTTGAACCCAGGATTGAACCCATGTGCTTCAGTTTACAAAAACAGATGACTTAGCACATCTATTTCCTTCTTAAAATGTCAACATTCTGGAAAGTAGAGTTGTGCAAAAGCTCATTTCACAACTAAATATACTCATCAGAAAATTTGGGGATTAACTTCAGAGCGCATGCATTTCAAGTGTTAGCTCTACCGTAGAGGTTCATCCCCTTACTATATAATAGCAGGGTTGCCATTTTGAGAACTTTTTTTTTTCTTCAATGTCCTCCAGTGAAAGAACCTTCCCATGGTACCAGCTATCTTTCAGTAAGGCACGGATGGGATTTGAACCCATGATCTTCGGTTTACAAGACCGACGCCTTACCGCTTGGCCACCATGCCACTCTATGCTTCAAGATATTTATCAATATTCTGGAAAGTAGTAGTTGTGTAATGTGAATTTGGCACACAAATAACATCTCTGTTTCCTGTGAGAATTTCAACATTCTGGAAAGTAGGAGTTGTGTAATGTGAATTTGGCACACAAATACTCAGTGGAGAACCTTGGGATTGAACCAAGTACTAAAATAGCATGCACTCCCCCTCTGAGCTTCGATCCAATTTTATTTGCAGATAAAATGCAATATTAATACAATGTACTTTTTATATACACCACTCCATTGAAACTACAATGAAATGATAGCAGCAATTCTAAATACACGCAAGTATGGACAGTCATCTAACCCATGAACTTCAGTTTTTGAAAATGATGCAATTGAAGTTGGCAACCATGCCACTTCTGTTACATAAATGTACAAACAGGGATTGAACACATGTTCTTCAGATTACAAGAGCAAATTATTTAGCACGTCTCTGTTTCCTGCTGAGAATTTCAACATTCTGGAAAGTAGGAGATGGGCCATTGCAAACATTTGAATGGAGAAGCTGGGGATTGAACCCAGGACCTCATACATGCGAAGCATGCGCTCTACCACTGAGCTACATCCCCTTTCTGGGAAAGAAATGGTTTTTTCTTATTTTTTTACATTTCACCTATAATTAATCAGGTAAGCTAGTTGAGAACAAGTTTTCATATTCAACTGCGACCTGGCCAAGATAAAGCAAAGCAGCGCAACACAAACAACAACACAGAGTTACAGATGGAATAAACAAGCGTACAGTCAATAACACAATAGAAGAAAAAAAAGAAAGTCTATATACAGTGCGTGCAAATGGAGGTAAGGCAAGAAATAGGCCATAGTAGCGAAGTATTTACAATTTAGCAAATTAACACTGGAGTGATAGATGAGCAGATGATGATGTGCAAGTAGAAATACTGGTGTGCAAAGAGCAGAAAGTATATTAAAACAATATGGGGATGAGGTAGGTAGATTGGGTGGGCTATTTACAGATGGGCTTTGTACAGCTGCAGCGATCAGTTAGCTGCTCAGATAGCCGATGTTTAAAGTTAGCAGTGTTGCCAACACCTCAGTAAGGAAAGTAGCTATTGGCTGTCCTAAAAGTCACTAGAAGTTGCTAAATGATGTCATCACCTAATTTGCATAATTGTCCATGTGCATGTAATTGTGATGGACACTGTAGGAGTGAGGAATAACATTGTGGAAGAGACAAAAAGTGAGTAAAATGAAAATGTCTGCAAGTATTCAGAGGGGTCTGAATACTTGCTAAATACAGCGACTAAGTCGCTAAGTTGGCAACACTGAAAGTTAGTGAGGGAAATATGTCTCCAGCTTCAGCGATTTTTGCAATTCGTTCCAGTCATTGTCAGCAGAGAACTGGAAGGAAAGGCGGCCAAAGGAGGTGTTGGCTTTGGGGATGACCAGTGAGATATACCTGCTGGAACGCGTGCTACGGGTGGGTGTTGTTATCGTGACCAGTGAGCTGAGATAAGGCGGAGCTTTACCTAGCATAGACTAAAAAGATGACCTGGAACCAGTGGGTCTGGCGACGAATATGTAGCGAGGGCCAGCCGACTAGAGCATACAGGTCGTAGTGGCCATATCAATACAATTGACCCTTTCTTTACACTGTTCTAATGAAAGTACATTTCCATAATATCATCTAGCTTCCATAAACGTCGAACAAGGCTTGAACCCAGGATTGAACCCATGTGCTTCAGTTTACAAAAACAGATGACTTAGCACATCTATTTCCTTCTTAAAATGTCAACATTCTGGAAAGTAGAGTTGTGCAAAAGCTCATTTCACAACTAAATATACTCATCAGAAAATTTGGGGATTAACTTCAGAGCGCATGCATTTCAAGTGTTAGCTCTACCGTAGAGGTTCATCCCCTTACTATATAATAGCAGGGTTGCCATTTTGAGAACTTTTTTTTTTCTTCAATGTCCTCCAGTGAAAGAACCTTCCCATGGTACCAGCTATCTTTCAGTAAGGCACGGATGGGATTTGAACCCATGATCTTCGGTTTACAAGACCGACGCCTTACCGCTTGGCCACCATGCCACTCTATGCTTCAAGATATTTATCAATATTCTGGAAAGTAGTAGTTGTGTAATGTGAATTTGGCACACAAATAACATCTCTGTTTCCTGTGAGAATTTCAACATTCTGGAAAGTAGGAGTTGTGTAATGTGAATTTGGCACACAAATACTCAGTGGAGAACCTTGGGATTGAACCAAGTACTAAAATAGCATGCACTCCCCCTCTGAGCTTCGATCCAATTTTATTTGCAGATAAAATGCAATATTAATACAATGTACTTTTTATATACACCACTCCATTGAAACTACAATGAAATGATAGCAGCAATTCTAAATACACGCAAGTATGGACAGTCATCTAACCCATGAACTTCAGTTTTTGAAAATGATGCAATTGAAGTTGGCAACCATGCCACTTCTGTTACATAAATGTACAAACAGGGATTGAACACATGTTCTTCAGATTACAAGAGCAAATTATTTAGCACGTCTCTGTTTCCTGCTGAGAATTTCAACATTCTGGAAAGTAGGAGATGGGCCATTGCAAACATTTGAATGGAGAAGCTGGGGATTGAACCCAGGACCTCATACATGCGAAGCATGCGCTCTACCACTGAGCTACATCCCCTTTCTGGGAAAGAAATGGTTTTTTCTTATTTTTTTACATTTCACCTATAATTAATCAGGTAAGCTAGTTGAGAACAAGTTTTCATATTCAACTGCGACCTGGCCAAGATAAAGCAAAGCAGCGCAACACAAACAACAACACAGAGTTACAGATGGAATAAACAAGCGTACAGTCAATAACACAATAGAAGAAAAAAAAGAAAGTCTATATACAGTGCGTGCAAATGGAGGTAAGGCAAGAAATAGGCCATAGTAGCGAAGTATTTACAATTTAGCAAATTAACACTGGAGTGATAGATGAGCAGATGATGATGTGCAAGTAGAAATACTGGTGTGCAAAGAGCAGAAAGTATATTAAAACAATATGGGGATGAGGTAGGTAGATTGGGTGGGCTATTTACAGATGGGCTTTGTACAGCTGCAGCGATCAGTTAGCTGCTCAGATAGCCGATGTTTAAAGTTAGCAGTGTTGCCAACACCTCAGTAAGGAAAGTAGCTATTGGCTGTCCTAAAAGTCACTAGAAGTTGCTAAATGATGTCATCACCTAATTTGCATAATTGTCCATGTGCATGTAATTGTGATGGACACTGTAGGAGTGAGGAATAACATTGTGGAAGAGACAAAAAGTGAGTAAAATGAAAATGTCTGCAAGTATTCAGAGGGGTCTGAATACTTGCTAAATACAGCGACTAAGTCGCTAAGTTGGCAACACTGAAAGTTAGTGAGGGAAATATGTCTCCAGCTTCAGCGATTTTTGCAATTCGTTCCAGTCATTGTCAGCAGAGAACTGGAAGGAAAGGCGGCCAAAGGAGGTGTTGGCTTTGGGGATGACCAGTGAGATATACCTGCTGGAACGCGTGCTACGGGTGGGTGTTGTTATCGTGACCAGTGAGCTGAGATAAGGCGGAGCTTTACCTAGCATAGACTAAAAAGATGACCTGGAACCAGTGGGTCTGGCGACGAATATGTAGCGAGGGCCAGCCGACTAGAGCATACAGGTCGTAGTGGCCATATCAATACAATTGACCCTTTCTTTACACTGTTCTAATGAAAGTACATTTCCATAATATCATCTAGCTTCCATAAACGTCGAACAAGGCTTGAACCCAGGATTGAACCCATGTGCTTCAGTTTACAAAAACAGATGACTTAGCACATCTATTTCCTTCTTAAAATGTCAACATTCTGGAAAGTAGAGTTGTGCAAAAGCTCATTTCACAACTAAATATACTCATCAGAAAATTTGGGGATTAACTTCAGAGCGCATGCATTTCAAGTATTAGCTCTACCGTAGAGGTTCATCCCCTTACTATATAATAGCAGGGTTGCCATTTTGAGAACTTTTTTTTTTCTTCAAAGTCCTCCAGTGAAAGAACCTTCCCATGGTACCAGCTATCTTTCAGTAAGGCACGGATGGGATTTGAACCCATGATCTTCGGTTTACAAGACCGACGCCTTACCGCTTGGCCACCATGCCACTCTATGCTTCAAGATATTTATCAATATTCTGGAAAGTAGTAGTTGTGTAATGTGAATTTGGCACACAAATAACATCTCTGTTTCCTGTGAGAATTTCAACATTCTGGAAAGTAGGAGTTGTGTAATGTGAATTTGGCACACAAATACTCAGTGGAGAACCTTGGGATTGAACCAAGTACTAAAATAGCATGCACTCCCCCTCTGAGCTTCGATCCAATTTTATTTGCAGATAAAATGCAATATTAATACAATGTACTTTTTATATACACCACTCCATTGAAACTACAATGAAATGATAGCAGCAATTCTAAATACACGCAAGTATGGACAGTCATCTAACCCATGAACTTCAGTTTTTGAAAATGATGCAATTGAAGTTGGCAACCATGCCACTTCTGTTACATAAATGTACAAACAGGGATTGAACACATGTTCTTCAGATTACAAGAGCAAATTATTTAGCACGTCTCTGTTTCCTGCTGAGAATTTCAACATTCTGGAAAGTAGGAGATGGGCCATTGCAAAAATTTGAATGGAGAAGCTGGGGATTGAACCCAGGACCTCATACATGCGAAGCATGCGCTCTACCACTGAGCTACATCCCCTTTCTGGGAAAGAAATGGTTTTTTCTTATTTTTTTACATTTCACCTATAATTAATCAGGTAAGCTAGTTGAGAACAAGTTTTCATATTCAACTGCGACCTGGCCAAGATAAAGCAAAGCAGCGCAACACAAACAACAACACAGAGTTACAGATGGAATAAACAAGCGTACAGTCAATAACACAATAGAAGAAAAAAAAGAAAGTCTATATACAGTGCGTGCAAATGGAGGTAAGGCAAGAAATAGGCCATAGTAGCGAAGTATTTACAATTTAGCAAATTAACACTGGAGTGATAGATGAGCAGATGATGATGTGCAAGTAGAAATACTGGTGTGCAAAGAGCAGAAAGTATATTAAAACAATATGGGGATGAGGTAGGTAGATTGGGTGGGCTATTTACAGATGGGCTTTGTACAGCTGCAGCGATCAGTTAGCTGCTCAGATAGCCGATGTTTAAAGTTAGCAGTGTTGCCAACACCTCAGTAAGGAAAGTAGCTATTGGCTGTCCTAAAAGTCACTAGAAGTTGCTAAATGATGTCATCACCTAATTTGCATAATTGTCCATGTGCATGTAATTGTGATGGACACTGTAGGAGTGAGGAATAACATTGTGGAAGAGACAAAAAGTGAGTAAAATGAAAATGTCTGCAAGTATTCAGAGGGGTCTGAATACTTGCTAAATACAGCGACTAAGTCGCTAAGTTGGCAACACTGAAAGTTAGTGAGGGAAATATGTCTCCAGCTTCAGCGATTTTTGCAATTCGTTCCAGTCATTGTCAGCAGAGAACTGGAAGGAAAGGCGGCCAAAGGAGGTGTTGGCTTTGGGGATGACCAGTGAGATATACCTGCTGGAACGCGTGCTACGGGTGGGTGTTGTTATCGTGACCAGTGAGCTGAGATAAGGCGGAGCTTTACCTAGCATAGACTAAAAAGATGACCTGGAACCAGTGGGTCTGGCGACGAATATGTAGCGAGGGCCAGCCGACTAGAGCATACAGGTCGTAGTGGCCATATCAATACAATTGACCCTTTCTTTACACTGTTCTAATGAAAGTACATTTCCATAATATCATCTAGCTTCCATAAACGTCGAACAAGGCTTGAACCCAGGATTGAACCCATGTGCTTCAGTTTACAAAAACAGATGACTTAGCACATCTATTTCCTTCTTAAAATGTCAACATTCTGGAAAGTAGAGTTGTGCAAAAGCTCATTTCACAACTAAATATACTCATCAGAAAATTTGGGGATTAACTTCAGAGCGCATGCATTTCAAGTATTATCTCTACCGTAGAGGTACATCCCCTTACTATATAATAGCAGGGTTGCCATTTTGAGAACTTTTTTTTTCTTCAAAGTCCTCCAGTGAAAGAACCTTCCCATGGTACCAGCTATCTTTCAGTAAGGCACAGATGGGATTTGAACCCATGATCTTCGGTTTACAAGACCGACGCCTTACCGCTTGGCCACCATGCCACTCTATGCTGCAAGATATTTATCAATATTCTGGAAAGTAGTAGTTGTGTAATGTGAATTTGGCACACAAATAACATCTCTGTTTCCTGTGAGAATTTCAACATTCTGGAAAGTAGGAGTTGTGTAATGTGAATTTGGCACACAAATACTCAGTGGAGAACCTTGGGATTGAACCAAGTACTAAAATAGCATGCACTCCCCCTCTGAGCTTCGATCCAATTTTATTTGCAGATAAAATGCAATATTAATACAATGTACTTTTTATATACACCACTCCATTGAAACTACAATGAAATGATAGCAGCAATTCTAAATACACGCAAGTATGGACAGTCATCTAACCCATGAACTTCAGTTTTTGAAAATGATGCAATTGAAGTTGGCAACCATGCCACTTCTGTTACATAAATGTACGAACAGGGATTGAACACATGTTCTTCAGATTACAAGAGCAAATTATTTAGCACGTCTCTGTTTCCTGCTGAGAATTTCAACATTCTGGAAAGTAGGAGATGGGCCATTGCAAACATTTGAATGGAGAAGCTGGGGATTGAACCCAGGACCTCATACATGCAAAGTATGCGCTCTACCACTGAGCTACATCCCCTTTCTGGGAAAGAAATGGTTTTTTCTTATTTTTTTACATTTCACCTATAATTAATCAGGTAAGCTAGTTGAGAACAAGTTTTCATATTCAACTGCGACCTGGCCAAGATAAAGCAAAGCAGCGCAACACAAACAACAACACAGAGTTACAGATGGAATAAACAAGCGTACAGTCAATAACACAATAGAAGAAAAAAAAGAAAGTCTATATACAGTGCGTGCAAATGGAGGTAAGGCAAGAAATAGGCCATAGTAGCGAAGTATTTACAATTTAGCAAATTAACACTGGAGTGATAGATGAGCAGATGATGATGTGCAAGTAGAAATACTGGTGTGCAAAGAGCAGAAAGTATATTAAAACAATATGGGGATGAGGTAGGTAGATTGGGTGGGCTATTTACAGATGGGCTTTGTACAGCTGCAGCGATCAGTTAGCTGCTCAGATAGCCGATGTTTAAAGTTAGCAGTGTTGCCAACACCTCAGTAAGGAAAGTAGCTATTGGCTGTCCTAAAAGTCACTAGAAGTTGCTAAATGATGTCATCACCTAATTTGCATAATTGTCCATGTGCATGTAATTGTGATGGACACTGTAGGAGTGAGGAATAACATTGTGGAAGAGACAAAAAGTGAGTAAAATGAAAATGTCTGCAAGTATTCAGAGGGGTCTGAATACTTGCTAAATACAGCGACTAAGTCGCTAAGTTGGCAACACTGAAAGTTAGTGAGGGAAATATGTCTCCAGCTTCAGCGATTTTTGCAATTCGTTCCAGTCATTGTCAGCAGAGAACTGGAAGGAAAGGCGGCCAAAGGAGGTGTTGGCTTTGGGGATGACCAGTGAGATATACCTGCTGGAACGCGTGCTACGGGTGGGTGTTGTTATCGTGACCAGTGAGCTGAGATAAGGCGGAGCTTTACCTAGCATAGACTAAAAAGATGACCTGGAACCAGTGGGTCTGGCGACGAATATGTAGCGAGGGCCAGCCGACTAGAGCATACAGGTCGTAGTGGCCATATCAATACAATTGACCCTTTCTTTACACTGTTCTAATGAAAGTACATTTCCATAATATCATCTAGCTTCCATAAACGTCGAACAAGGCTTGAACCCAGGATTGAACCCATGTGCTTCAGTTTACAAAAACAGATGACTTAGCACATCTATTTCCTTCTTAAAATGTCAACATTCTGGAAAGTAGAGTTGTGCAAAAGCTAATTTCACAACTAAATATACTCATCAGAAAATTTTGGGATTCACTTCAGAGCACATGCATTTCAAGTATTAGCTCTACCGTAGAGGTACATCCCCTTACTATATAATAGCAGGGTTGCCATTTTGAGAACTTTTTTTTTTCTTCAAAGTCCTCCAGTGAAAGAACCTTCCCATGGTACCAGCTATCTTTCAGTAAGGCACGGATGGGATTTGAACCCATGACCTTCGGTTTACAAGACCGACGCCTTACCGCTTGGCCACCATGCCACTCTATGCTGCAAGATATTTATCAATATTCTGGAAAGTAGTAGTTGTGTAATGTGAATTTGGCACACAAATAACATCTCTGTTTCCTGTGAGAATTTCAACATTCTGGAAAGTAGGAGTTGTGTAATGTGAATTTGGCACACAAATACTCAGTGGAGAACCTTGGGATTGAACCAAGTACTAAAATAGCATGCACTCCCCCTCTGAGCTTCGATCCAATTTTATTTGCAGATAAAATGCAATATTAATACAATGTACTTTTTATATACACTACTCCATTGAAACTACAATGAAATGATAGCAGCAATTCTAAATACACGCAAGTATGGACAGTCATCTAACCCATGAACTTCAGTTTTTGAAAATGATGCAATTGAAGTTGGCAACCATGCCACTTCTGTTACATAAATGTACGAACAGGGATTGAACACATGTTCTTCAGATTACAAGAGCAAATTATTTAGCACGTCTCTGTTTCCTGCTGAGAATTTCAACATTCTGGAAAGTAGGAGATGGGCCATTGCAAAAATTTGAATGGAGTAGCTGGGGATTGAACCCAGGACCTCATACATGCGAAGCATGCGCTCTACCACTGAGCTAAATCCCCTTTCTGGGAAAGAAATGGTTTTTTCTTATTTTTTTAAATTTCACCTATAATTAATCAGGGAAGCTAGTTGAGAACAAGTTTTCATATTCAACTGCGACCTGGCCAAGATAAAGCAAAGCAGCGCAACACAAACAACAACACAGAGTTACAGATGGAATAAACAAGCGTACAGTCAATAACACAATAGAAGAAAAAAAAGAAAGTCTATATACAGTGCGTGCAAATGGAGGTAAGGCAAGAAATAGGCCATAGTAGCGAAGTATTTACAATTTAGCAAATTAACACTGGAGTGATAGATGAGCAGATGATGATGTGCAAGTAGAAATACTGGTGTGCAAAGAGCAGAAAGTATATTAAAACAATATGGGGATGAGGTAGGTAGATTGGGTGGGCTATTTACAGATGGGCTTTGTACAGCTGCAGCGATCAGTTAGCTGCTCAGATAGCCGATGTTTAAAGTTAGCAGTGTTGCCAACACCTCAGTAAGGAAAGTAGCTATTGGCTGTCCTAAAAGTCACTAGAAGTTGCTAAATGATGTCATCACCTAATTTGCATAATTGTCCATGTGCATGTAATTGTGATGGACACTGTAGGAGTGAGGAATAACATTGTGGAAGAGACAAAAAGTGAGTAAAATGAAAATGTCTGCAAGTATTCAGAGGGGTCTGAATACTTGCTAAATACAGCGACTAAGTCGCTAAGTTGGCAACACTGAAAGTTAGTGAGGGAAATATGTCTCCAGCTTCAGCGATTTTTGCAATTCGTTCCAGTCATTGTCAGCAGAGAACTGGAAGGAAAGGCGGCCAAAGGAGGTGTTGGCTTTGGGGATGACCAGTGAGATATACCTGCTGGAACGCGTGCTACGGGTGGGTGTTGTTATCGTGACCAGTAAGCTGAGATAAGGCGGAGCTTTACCTAGCATAGACTAAAAAGATGACCTGGAACCAGTGGGTCTGGCGACGAATATGTAGCGAGGGCCAGCCGACTAGAGCATACAGGTCGTAGTGGTGTAGAGAAATGCTAATTCTTATGTAGGTGACCAAACTATTGTTAAGGGGGGGCTACCACTCAGAGTTGAGCCTGTGGGGTCCCCTACAGGATAGCTCCCGCATTACACTAATGGCCAAAACCAGCGCACACACACATGATCTCCGTTGTCTCTGAACGTTGAATGCCCGAAGAGGATTCTACGATGACGGACAGACTACTGAGCCAATGGCGGAAGACTACAGACTACACCCCAGCTGAACCAATCCAAAGATCCGATCTTCCAGAATCAACCTACTTTCTTTTCTATATAATAGTGGTGTACTGATTGTAACGGCCTCTTCTTCGTCTGCGCTTCCGTACGAACCAGCGGGAGAGCCGTAATTACGCTGTTCTAGATATCTTCACTCTGAATAAACTGTAGCTTGTCATACAATTTACCACCTTGTCTGAATCGATCCTTGACCGACTCGTCCGTCTACATAACCAATTACTAACAGAAATGGTAGCAGAGTATAGTTTACTAACGATCCAGTCGAAGTGAGTTGATTTGGGTGTGGAGAAGGCGAGTTGGGGAAAGGACGATTCATTAAATAAATAAGAAAGACGGGTGAAGACTTTCGGGGGAGGGCAACAATTCTGCTCAACTCGGAAAACTGATTTCAAGGTGCACCATAAAAAAAAAATAAGGTAAGCAAAAGCCTGTTAAATCAAACTTTGCATATTGTCGAATAGTCTGTCCAAATTTTTATCAGTTTTTCCGAGTAAGTATGAATTCTTGTGTAAATTTATAATTTGCTGACGAGTCGAAATAACAGTGTATGTGAACATATGTAGTAACGAACCGGCGACGGCCGGTGTGATTTAAATCATTGATGAGATATCAGTCCGGTCAGCACAGTCTGCTAGCTTTCAATGATGAGTGATCACTGTTTTGTCTTTGATAGTTCCGATAGGGGTCGGGAATAGAGATCAGTAGGGGATAGCTAATTACTATTCTTCAAATCTGGCGCCGAGGGGGATAAATTGTAATTTTATCCTGTGGCCCGGTACGGCTCAGTCTGATAGAGATTCACCGATAGGGGTCGGACATGTGTGATAGTTCCGATAGGGGTCGGGAATAGAGATCAGTAGGGGATAGCTAATTACTATTCATTAACTCTGGCGCCGAGGGGACAAATTGTAATTTTGGGACCCGTGACCCGGTCAGCACAGTCTGCTAGCTTTCAATGATGAGTGATCACTGTTTTGTCTTTGATAGTTCCGATAGGGGTCGGGAATAGAGATCAGTAGGGGATAGCTAATTACTATTCATTAAATCTGCAGCCGAGGGGACAAATTGTAATTTTGGGACCCGTGACCCGGTGTGGTTCAGTCTGATAGAGATTCACCGATAGGGGTCGGACAGGTGTAATAATTCTGATAGGGGTCAGCTCGATAGGGATCAGGAATAGAGATCAGTAGGGGATAGCTAATTACTATTCTTCAAATCTGGCGCCGAAGGGGATAAGTTGTAATTTTATCCTGTGGTCCGGTACGGCTCAGTCTGATAGAAATTCACTGATAAGGATCGGCTTTCAGGGGTCAGAGATATAACGTGCTGTTTTGTCTTGTTTTGTCTATTTGTAACTGTTTATGTTATGTTATGTTAAAATGCAATGTGGTTGTAATTGTTTCCATTAAGATTGTTGGTGGTTAGATAGAGGGAGAGAGAGAGAATTATAATAAGGGATATTGGATAAATCCGAAACTTCTATATTGTATGTACCTATGTTAATAGGTACATGTATACATGTATAATCAGGAATGAAATGACTGATGTATAATTGAAATAATATCTGAATATAATATTTAAATATTGAGACTAAATAGTCGAATAGATCCCTTGGTTGTGCGCTCCATAATGCTATACAAACCCATGCGGTTTTTCTCAACCTGAATATACGAAGGAGAAGCTCTGAGATAAGGCAGAGCACGAGCAATAGTGTCTCTTCGAATACCTCGTGGGCATTAATCAACGTCGGGCGAAGTATATGCTAACTATATTCAGATAGAAGGAGAGAATTTCGATTAAAACTACGATTAAATTCCGATTGAATTAAATTAAATTACGTTTAAAGCAAATTCACAATGGCGAACCCCAATACTCCAAAGCTGAGGTTTAATGAGTTCCTAGAACAAAAAATTGAATATAGATCAGGGGGACAGGAACAATGGAAGCCTATAAAGAAAGTTTGGGAGGGATTGAAGTTAAAATGGACACAAGCAGGTTATCTAGGGGGGTGGCCGCCAACAGGGGCCCAGCTGAAAACAATGGAATGTGAGTTGAGAGGGACGTAGCAGGAGGCCAGAGACAAGGAAAGCAGACTGGTCTGCTTACTGGCGTAAATGAAGATTTGTAAGAATCAAATCCTGTGCATGAAACACGCTTGATATTCAGTCGGGGACTAATATCGATATGAATGAGGTCGGGGACAAAGCGAGTGTGGTACATGAGGTGTTTCAGTTGGAGCTGGAACCGATGAGAATGTTGAAAAAGTCGCAGGCTTGCTGATGAGAGTTATATCATAGAATATTGAGGGGGGTGCATGACTGTTGGAAAGAGTGTTAAACTCTATTAACGCAAATTTCTTTTTGCGGATTTATATTATGAGGTTTGAACTATACTAATGTTGTAGAATTACATAATCAACATCTGAACATACTTACGTTAAACATTAATTGAGCCACTGAGTAATAGATAAGCTGTACACTAGGTACGGGGCGAAGGGTGTGGTCGATGTAAGACGGGAGTGGTGTTCTAACCAAATTATTTAGTTATTTTAATTCATTTATACAAGTACTTCCCGGGTATTGATTTTGGTTTGATTGTTCAGATAACATCATTGAAATTAAACAGGAGGTCAAGGTATACTAACATTAGAATCTGTTTTCATTATGGAGAACTATGAAAGGCCCGCAGAGTGGATTGCAGGCTGAGGTTTTTATGTTAAAGGGACAGTGCACATTTATCACAGTTGTGTATGTCTGTCTAATGGCTGGGTATTTAAGAAGTATTTTTGGGAGAAAATTTGGAGAAACACGAATAAGACATGAAACATCGAGACAAATTATTTGAGTTTGAGGGGATTATCATAATTATTAGGTTTTGTTTTTGTAGTAAATGTTTGGGTTAAGGGGATTTCCATGTTCCCAGAGACATGATATTTTAAAGAGGCACGCTCACATATGGAACCTTTATGAGTTTTTTATTTTATGAGTTTTAATTACACAAGTAATTTTTATTTTATTTTAAGGATAAAGGGTTCTTTAATATGTCTAATATGGTATGGAACACGAATGTGGGGGGATGGTGTAACCCGTGACCGGATTTCATGGCTCTCTCGGGTGGTCTGATCAGCCACAAGGGGGTGCCATTTGAATAATACATTTGTGGTCATGGGTAATACTGTTTAAAAAAAAATATATATATATATTTTTTTTAATTTAATTTGTTTTTTAAGGTAACTTAATTATAGTGGAGTTTACTTAACCTATATAAAGACTTTAGTAATTGCCACCATAGACATGTTTTTCTAAAAATAAAAATCCATGAGTTTAGATAAAGCCAAACAGTGGGACATTTAGTTAAAATGTGGAAACATGGGAAAAGGCAGACAGATGAGCCCTCCCCCGCACTGCAGAGACCTTGACGGTTGGAGAGCAGAGAGGAGAAGTTTTAGAAGGGAGCCAGGACGAGCAAAGATAACGGAGTGTGTAGATAACAGTCACTGAGTGGAGACAAAGGGAGAATTGGACATGTGGAAAATTAAAGGGGCGCTCCTACATGATGATGTCAGAACAAGAAGGATAATATACTAATCTTACCTAAGTCATTATTTAGAGTAGGTAAGGTTGTTACCTGGGCAGAGCCAGGTATCAAAAGGGGGATAGGTAAATTGTGGTCTAGGATAGGATGGGGCCTATTGGATAAGAAACTAATATTTAAAAAAATATATAGTTAACAAATGGGCATAGAAGTTAAAGATAGAATCAGATCAAACATGAGAAACTGTTTGTTAACCAAGCCTGTATGTCCAGCATTTTATGCATTATAGGTGAACCTCAGGTGAAGTCACTCAATCCAGTCCCAGAGGCTTGTTGGGGGGACCATACCAAGGTCTCCTGGTGGCAGCTAGCTGAAAGAGCTACCCGGATTCATATCGCACGGTGGGAGGGTAAGACACACTGACACTATCGAACAATAAACAGTGTTCGAGAGGAGAACTGGAATTAACAGAATTCCGGGGGCCATCTCTCGAATGAAGAAAATCCTCCCTGTCCTGTCACCCCTGTTTTTGTTCATAGAAGTGAAGATGTGTCTGGCTCTTGCTAAGTGATGTGTTCTCGGGGAAAGGGTGGGGCTTCACATGGAAGCTGTTTGTCTGAGCGGTCTTATCGTGGGTGACATCCCAAATAACACAGCTCCGGATGAATCAGTACCTGAAGCCTCAGCTGGTTTGACCACCCTGGCTCACGGGTTGACAGAAAACACTGGGGTGGATACTTCTCTGATTAATTGGGTTTGATAGTATGTTTAGAAAATGGGGAAAATATTATGATCACTGTATTATGGGCTACATTCACCTGTGTGACTGTTTTAGTTTTATGGGGCTGTTGTCTAACTCGCTGTGTATGAGGCCTTATTTCCAGGACTCTGGAGAAATCGATGGAAATAGATGGTGATGTACCAGCGGATTCCAGGTTCTGACCCGTGGAATGCTGAATGTATGTCTACAGAACAAGTGGACGAAAATTATAAATGAAATTATATTAAATTGGGAGGGTGTCCGTATGGGGATTACAGGATAACCGACTTGGGACAGTTCTGGGATTGGAAGAGAGGGTATCCTTATAGCATAGGGGATCCCACAAAGGTGGATAGGTTTTTCATGATATGGGAAAACCTGGGAGCACTGTTGAACTTTGTAAAGGTGATGAAATCTTGCTAACCATCAAAACTATTAAGCTCTCTGATGCAGGCACTTACACCCTCGGACTACAAAGGACCGGGACAGACACGATGGGTGTGTTTTCTATTAAGGTGCTGCCAAAACCAGAGGTCCCAGATGAACCAGGGCCAGACACACTCCTCTACCACCCCTGGACCGAACCTGCCACCACTGTATTAAAAAATCCCATTCAGGTAATTAATGTTAGACTATTCAGCTATTGATCAATTAGGCACTGAGACTGGTGTTATTGGTAGGGACAATTTGTGGCTTTCTTATATGAGGTATACAGTTAAGACCCTGAAAAGAAAGGACTGCATGAGTTACATGAAACATTGGTCATGATAGACCTCTTCTGGCCACACACCCATTTGCTATAGGAGAAAAGGAGGGGTGGTTGTGTATTCTGAGAGGTTTTTACCTGGTTGAGGCCAATTCAACTCTCTGTTCCTCTGAGCCTTCTGTTTCCTACAGTACCTCCTCATCGGGCCCCTTGGGGTGTGGAGGCATATGGGGGCAATTACAGTTGCATCACGGGTACAGGTAATGGCATTGATTATGGGAGATTGCCTGAAGCTGATTGCAGTAGTAACATAACCATTAATTCCACTTGGCCAGTTACAGGCCTAAACCAAACTAGTGGTCTGGCTGATGTGTGGTGGATCTGTGGACCCAAAAGAGTGCTGAGACTCATTCTTAGAGGAGACTGGCAAGGTACGTGTGCTCTGACCAGTTTGATAATTCCACTGACCATTGTTGATGTTACTGCTGAACAGTTGTTGGGTTCTGTATCCAGGGGACCGGAAAACATTCCATCCCATGGGAGACATAGAAGTAGTGCTCCATGGACAGAGGATGTAGTTGACATACACACTAACCTGTTGGAGTGCCGGTGGGGGTTCCTCATGAGCTTCAGGCCTTGGGCAGGAATGATGGATTATAGGTCCAGCCATAGTGGATGCAAGACAGACTGCATGGATTCATTACATCTACTATGATCAACAGCGTTTTGTTAATTACCCCCGTGATGCACTCACTGGTATGTCTGAACAGTTTGAGGCCACATCTAGGGTTGCCAGACAGAATAGACTTGCTTTGGATATGCTTCTTGCCAGTCAGGGGGGCGTATGCAAGATGTTCGGTGAACAATGTTGCACGTATATTCCTAATAACACCAGTCCAGATAGTGCATCAAGCCCACTAAGGGCCTTAGATATACTACTATCTGCTGAGATGAGGACCATGGCGGGGGTGGAGGAGTCTGGCCTGTTCTCTTTAGTGGGAGCCTGGTTTTGGTAAGTACACTAGAATGGTGGTTACTGGATTTCTGACCCTAATTTTTGTTATTTGACGTGTTGTGCTGCTTGCATCATACTGTGTTTTAAGAAGTCTGTTACAGATGTGGTGAAGGCTTCAGGGCAGTGATGATGCCTTTGCTTGATGCTCCAGTTGGAGATGCTGATACTGAAGCATGCTTTCAGGGGAGGATTAGACTGACTGAGGATGACCCATGGTATGGCTGTGGGCAGGAGTAGAATAATCTTACAATCCCACACCACAGTTCCTTGTTATACATCTTTATGATGGGTTTCTTCTTCTCCAGTATGTGTTTGTTCTCCCCTGTTGTTAGGTTTTGAGTCCCTGGGTGGCATGAAGCCCAACTGGTGCAGGATAGGAGTAGCTGAGAGGACCAGATGTTTAT
>NW_022264426.1:0-29376 GCF_002021735.2 Oncorhynchus kisutch
TCATTATAACATACCCATCATTATAACATACCCATCATTATAACATACCCATCATTATAACATACCCATCATTATAACATACCCATCATTATAACATACCCATCATTATAACATACCCTTCATTATAACATACCCATCATTATAACATACCCCACATACCCATCATTTATAACATACCCATCATTATAACATAACTTCATTATAACATTACCCATCATTATAACATACCCCATTACACATACCCATCATTATAACATACCATCATTATAACATACCCATCATTATAACAACCCCACACATACCCATCATTATAACATACCCATCATTATAACATACCCCACACATTACCCATCATTATAACATACCCATCATTATAACATACCCATCATTATAACATACCCATCATTATAACATACCCCAACATAACCCATCATATAACATACCCATCATTATAACATACCCATCATTATAACATACCCATCATTATAACATACCCCACATAACAACCCATCATTATAACATACCCCACACATACCCATCATTATAACATACCCCAACATACCCATCATTATAACATACCCCCACACTAACCCATCATTATAACATACCCATCATTATAACCCAACCCATCATTATAAAACATACCCATCATTATAACATACCCCACACCCCATTATAAATACCCATCATTATAACATACCCATCATTATAACATACCCCACACATATACCATCATTATACATACCCATCATTATAACAACCCCACACATACCCATCATTATACATACCCATCATTATAACATACCATCATTATAACATACCCATACATACCCATCATTATAACATACCCATCATTATAACATACCCCACACATACCCCATCATTATAACATACCAATCATTATAACATACCCATCATTATAACATACCCATCATATAACATACCCATCATATAACATACCCCACACATACCCCATCATTATAACATACCCATCATTATAACATACCCATCATTATAACATACCCATCATTATAACATACCCATCATTATAACATACCCATCATTATAACATACCCATCATTATAACATACCCATCATTATATAACATACCCATCATTATAACATACCCATCATTATAACATACCCATCATTATAACATACCCATCATTATAACATACCCCACACATACCCATCATTATAACATACCCATCATTATAAACTATACCATCATATAACATACCCAACATACCCATCATTATACATACATCATTATAACATACCCATCATTATAACACCCATCATTATAACATACCCATCATTATAAACATACCCCACACATACCCATCATTATAACATACCCCACACATACCATCATTATAACATACCCATCATTATAACATACCCCACACATACCCATCATTATAACATACCCATCATTATAACATACCCATCATTTATAACATACCCATCATTATAACATACCCATCATTATAACATACCATCATTATAACATACCCATCATTATAACATACCATCATTATAACATACCCATCATTATAACATACCCATCATTATAACATACCCATCATTATAACATACCCATCATTATAACATACCCATCATTATAACATACCCATCATTATAACATACCATCATTATAACATACCCATCATTATAACATACCCACACATACCATCATTATAACATACCCATCATTAACATACCCATCATTATAACATACATCATTATAACATACCCATCATTATAACATACCCCACACATACCCATCATTATAACATACCCATCATTATAACATACCCATCATTATAACATACCCATCATTAAACAATAACATACCCATCATTATAACATACCCATCATTATAACATACCCCACACATACCCATCATTATAACATACCCATCATTATAACATACCCATCATTATAACATACCCATCATTTATAACATACCCCACACATACCCATCATTATAACATACCCATCATTATAACATACCCATCATTATACATACCCATCATTATAACATACCCATCATTATAACATACCCATCATTATAACATACCCATCATTATTAACATACCCATCATTATAACATACCCATCATTATAACATACCCATCATTATAACATACCCCACCACATACCCATCATTATAAACATACCCATCATTATAACATACCCATCATTATAACATACCCCACATTATACCATCATTATAACATACCCATCATTATAACATACCCCACACATACCCATCATTATAACATACCCATCATTATAACATACCCCATCATTAAACATACCCATTATAACATACCCCACACATACCCATCATTTACATACCCATCATTATAACATACCCATCATTATAACATACCCCATCATTATAACATACCCCACACATACCCATCATATAACATACCCACAACATACCCATCATTATAACATACCCCACACATACCCATCATTATAACATACCCCACACATACCCATCATTATAACATACCCATCATTATAACATACCCATCATTATAACATACCCATCATTATAACACACCCATCATTATAACATACCCACACATACCCATCATTATAACATACCCATCATTATAACATACCCATCATTATAACATACCCCACACATACCCATCAATAACATACCATCATTATAACATACCCATCATTATAACATACCCTTCATTATAACACACCCATCCTTATAATACACCCCACACATACCCATCATTATAACATACCCATCATTATAACATACCCTTCATTATAACACACCCATCATTATAACAAACCCCACACATACCCATCATTATAACATACCCATCATTATAACATACCCATCATTATAACATACCCCACACATACCCATCATTATAACATACCCATCATTATAACATACCCATCATTATAACATACCCATCATTATAAAACATACCCATCATTATAACATACCCCACACATACCCATCATTATAACATACCCATCATTATAACATACCCATCATTATAACATACCCATCATTATAACATACCCATCATTATAACACACCCATCATTATAACATACCCCACACATACCCATCATTATAACATACCCATCATTATAACATACCCATCATTATAACATACCCCACACATACCCATCATTATAACATACCCATCATTATAACATACCCATCATTATAACATACCCACACATACCATCATTATAACATACCCATCATTATAACATACCCATCATTATAACATACCCTTCATTATAACACACCCATCCTTATAATACACCCCACACATACCCATCATTATAACATACCCATCATTATAACATACCCATCATTATAAACACACCATCATTATAACATACCCCACACATACCCATCATTATAACATACCCATCATTATAACATACCCATCATTATAACATACCCCACATACCCATCATTATAACATACCCATCATTATAACATACCATCATTATAACATACCCATCATTATAACATACCCATCATTATAACATACCCCACACATACCCATCATTATAACATACCCATCATTATAACATACCCATCATTATAACATACCCATCATTATAACATACCCATCATTATAACACACCCATCATTATAACATACCCCACACATACCCATCATTATAACATACCCATCATTATAACATACCCATCATTATAACATACCCATCATTATAACATACCCATCATTATAACATACCCCACACATACCCATCATTATAACATACCCATCATTATAACATACCCATCATTATAACATACCCATCATTATAACATACCCCACACATACCCATCATTATAACATACCCATCATTATAACATACCCATCATTATAACATACCCCACACATACCCATCATTATAACATACCCATCATTATAACATACCCATCATTATAACATACCCATCATTATAACATACCCATCATTATAACAAACCCCACACATACCCATCATTATAACATACCCATCATTATAACATACCCATCATTATAACATACCCATCATTATAACATACCCATCATTATAACATACCCATCATTATAACATACCCACACATACCCATCATTATAACATACCCATCATTATAACATACCCATCATTATAACATACCCCACACATACCCATCATTATAACATACCCATCATTATAACATACCCATCATTATACATACCCCCACACATACCCATCATTATAACATACCCATCATTATAACATACCCATCATTATAACATACCCCACACATACCCATCATTATAACATACCCATCATTATAACATACCCATCATTATAACATACCCATCATTATAACATACCCCACACATACCCATCATTATAACATACCCATCATTATAACATACCCATCATTATAACACACCCATCATTATAACATACCCCACACATACCCATCATTATAACATACCCATCATTATAACATACCCATCATTATAACATACCCCACACATACCCATCATTATAACATACCCATCATTATAACATACCCATCATTATAACATACCCATCATTATAACATACCCATCATTATAACATACCCCACACATACCCATCATTATAACATACCCATCATTATAACATACCCATCATTATAACATACCCATCATTATAACATACCCATCATTATAACATACCCATCATTATAACATACCCCACACATACCCATCATTATAACATACCCATCATTATAACATACCCATCATTATAACATACCCCACACATACCCATCATTATAACATACCCATCATTATAACATACCCATCATTATAACATACCCCACACATACCCATCATTATAACATACCCATCATTAAACATACCCATCATTATAACATACCCATCATTATAACATACCCATCATTATAACATACCCATCATTATAACATACCCATCATTATAAACACCCATCATTATAACATACCCCACACATACCCATCATTATAACATACCCATCATTATAACATACCCCACACATACCCATCATTATAACATACCCATCATTATAACATACCCATCATTATAACATACCCATCATTATAACACACCCATCATTATAACATACCCATCATTATAACATACCCATCATTATAACATACCCCACACATACCCATCATTATAACATACCCATCATTATAACACACCCCATCATTATAACATACCCATCATTATAACATACCATCATTATAACATACCCCACACATACCCATCATTATAACATACCCATCATTATAAAACACCCATCATTATAACATACCCATCATTATAACATACCCATCATTATAACATACCCATCATTATAACATACCCATCATTATAACATACCCATCATTATAACATACCCATCATTATAACATACCCATCATTATAACACTCCCATCATTATAACATACCCATCATTATAACATACCCATCATTATAACATACCCATCATTATAACATACCCCACACATACCCATCATTATAACATACCCACACATACCCATCATTATAACATACCCATCATTATAACATACCCATCATTATAACATACCCATCATTATAACATACCCATCATTATAACATACCCCACACATACCCATCATTATAACATACCCCACACATACCCATCATTATAACATACCCATCATTATAACATACCCATCATTATAACATACCCCACACATACCCATCATTATATCATACCATCATTATAACATACCCATCATTATATCATACCCATCATTATAACATACCCATCATTATAACATACCCATCATTATAACATACCCCACACATACCCATCATTATAACATACCCCACACATACCCATCATTATAACATACCCATCATTATAACATACCCATCATTATAACATACCATACATACCCATCATTATAACATACCCATCATTATAACATACCCATCATTATAACATACCCCACACATACCCATCATTATAACATACCCATCATTATAACACACCCATCATTATAACATACCCATCATTATAACATACCCATCATTATAACATACCCCACACATACCCATCATTATAACATACCCATCATTATAACATACCCATCATTATAACATACCCATCATCATAACATACCCATCATTATAACATACCCATCATTATAACATACCCATCATTATCACATACCCATCATTATAACATACCCATCATTATAACATACCCTCATTATAACACACCCATCCCATCATTATAACATACCCCACACATACCCATCATTATAACATACCCATCATTATAACATACCCATCATTATAACATACCCCACACATACCCATCATTATAACATACCCATCATTATAACATACCCATCATTATAACATACCCCACACATACCCATCATTATAACATACCCCACACATACCCATCATTATAACATACCCATCATTATAAACCCATCATTATAACATACCCATCATAACATACATACCCATCATTATAACATACCCATCATTATAACATACCCATCATTATAACATACCCATCATTATAACATACCCATCATTATAACATACCCCACACATACCCATCATTATAACATACCCATCATTATAACATACCCATCATTATAACATACCCCACACATACCCATCATTATAACATACCCCACACATACCCATCATTATAACATACCCATCATTATAACATACCCATCATTATAACATACCCATCATTATAACATACCCATCATTATAACATACCCCACACATACCCATCATTATAACATACCCCACACATACCCATCATTATAACATACCCATCATTATAACATACCCATCATTATAACACACCCAGCATTATAACATACCCCACACATACCCATCATTATAACATACCCATCATTATAACACACCCCATCATTATAACATACCCATCATTATAACATACCCATCATTATAACATACCCCACACATACCCATCATTATAACATACCCATCATTATAACACACCCATCATTATAACATACCCATCATTATAACATACCCATCATTATAACATACCCATCATTATAACATACCCATCATTATAACATACCCATCATTATAACACACCCATCATTATAACATACCCATCATTATAACATACCCATCATTATAACATACCCATCATTATAACATACCCATCATTATAACATACCCATCATTATAACATACCCATCATTATAACATACCCATCATTATAACATACCCATCATTATAACACTCCCATCATTATAACATACCCATCATTATAACATACCCATCATTATAACATACCCATCATTATAACATACCACACATACCCATCATTATAACATACCCCACACATACCCATCATTATAACATACCCTTCATTATAACATACCCATCATTATAACATACCCATCATTATAACATACCCATCATTATAACATACCCCACACATACCCATCATTATAACATACCCCACACATACCCATCATTATAACATACACATCATTATAACATACCCATCATTATAACATACCCCACACATACCCATCATTATATCATACCCATCATTATAACATACCCATCATTATATCATACCCATCATTATAACATACCCATCATTATAACATACCCATCATTATAACATACCCCACACATACCCATCATTATAACATACCCCACACATACCCATCATTATAACATACCCATCATTATAACATACCCATCATTATAACATACCCATCATTATAACATACCCATCATTATAACATACCCATCATTATAACCTACCCATCATTATAACATACCCCACACATACCCATCATTATAACATACCCATCATTATAACACACCCATCATTATAACATACCCATCATTATAACATACCCATCATTATAACATACCCCACACATACCCATCATTATAACATACCCATCATTATGACATACCCATCATTATAACATACCCATCATCATAATATACCCATCATTATAACATACCCATCACTATAACATACCCATCATTATAGCATACCCATCATTATAACATACCCATCATTATAACATACCCTTCATTATAACACACCCATCATTATAACAAACCCCACACATACCCATCATTATAACATACCCATCATTATAACATACCCATCATTATAACATACCCCACACATACCCATCATTATAACATACCCATCATTATAACATACCCATCATTATAACATACCCCACACATACCCATCATTATAACATACCCCACACATACCCATCATTATAACATACCCATCATTATAACATACCCATCATTATAACATACCCATCATTATAACATACCCATCATTATAACATACCCATCATTATAACATACCCTTCATTATAACACACCCATCATTATAACATACCCCACACATACCCATCATTATAACATACCCATCATTATAACATACCCATCATTATAACATACCCCACACATACCCATCATTATAACATACCCCACACATACCCATCATTATAACATACCCATCATTATAACATACCCATCATTATAACATACCCATCATTATAACATACCCATCATTATAACATACCCCACACATACCCATCATTATAACATACCCCACACATACCCATCATTATAACACACCCATCATTATAACATACCCATCATTATAACACACCCAGCATTATAACATACCCCACACATACCCATCATTATAACATACCCATCATTATAACACACCCCATCATTATAACATACCCATCATTATAACATACCCATCATTATAACATACCCCACACATACCCATCATTATAACATACCCATCATTATAACACACCCATCATTATAACATACCCATCATTATAACATACCCATCATTATAACATACCCATTATTATAACATACCCATCATTATAACATACCCATCATTATAACACACCCATCATTATAACATACCCATCATTATAACACACCCATCATTATAACATACCCATCATTATAACATACCCATCATTATAACATACCCATCATTATAACATACCCCACACATACCCATCATTATAACATACCCATCATTATAACATACCCATCATTATAACATACCCCACACATACCCATCATTATAACATACCCCACACATACCCATCATTATAACATACCCATCATTATAACATACCCATCATTATAACATACCCATCATTATAACATACCCATCATTATAACATACCCATCATTATAACATACCCCACACATACCCATCATTATAACATACCCACACATACCCATCATTATAACATACCCATCATTATAACATACCCATCATTATAACATACCCCACACATACCCATCATTATATCATACCCATCATTATAACATACCCATCATTATATCATACCCATCATTATAACATACCCATCATTATAACATACCCATCATTATAACATACCCCACACATACCCATCATTATAACATACCCCACACATACCCATCATTATAACATACCCATCATTATAACATACCCATCATTATAACATACCCATCATTATAACATACCCCACACATACCCATCATTATAACATACCCATCATTATAACATACCCATCATTATAACATACCCATCATTATAACATACCCATCATTATAACATACCCATCATTATAACATACCCCACACATACCCATCATTATAACATACCCATCATTATAACATACCCATCATTATAACATACCCATCATTATAACATACCCATCATTATAACATACCCATCATTATAACATACCCATCATTATAACATACCCATCATTATAACATACCCCACACATACCCATCATTATAACATACCCATCATTATAACATACCCATCATTATAACATACCCCACACATACCCATCATTATAACATACCCCACACATACCCATCATTATAACATACCCATCATTATAACATACCCATCATTATAACATACCCATCATTATAACACACCCATCATTATAACATACCCATCATTATAACACACCCATCATTATAACATACCCATCATTATAACATACCCATCATTATAACATACCCCACACATACCCATCATTATAACATACCCATCATTATAACATACCCATCATTATAACATACCCATCATTATAACATACCCATCATTATAACATACCCATCATTATAACATACCCATCATTATAACATACCCATCATTATAACACACCCATCATTATAACATACCCATCATTATAACATACCCATCATTATAACATACCCATCATTATAACATACCCATCATTATAACATACCCATCATTATAACATACCCCACACATACCCATCATTATAACATACCCCACACATACCCATCATTATAACATACCCATCATTATAACATACCCATCATTATAACATACCCCACACATACCCATCATTATAACATACCCATCATTATAACATACCCATCATTATAACATACCCATCATTATAACATACCCATTATAACATACCCATCATTATAACATACCCATCATTATAACATACCCCACACATACCCATCATTATAACATACCCATCATTATAACATACCCATCATTATAACATACCCATCATTATAACATACCCATCATTATAACATACCCATCATTATAACATACCCCACACATACCCATCATTATAACATACCCCACACATACCCATCATTATAACATACCCATCATTATAACATACCCATCATTATAACATACCCCACACATACCCATCATTATAACATACCCATCATTATAACATACCCATCATTATAACATACCCATCATTATAACATACCCATCATTATAACATACCCATCATTATAACATACCCCACACATACCCATCATTATAACATACCCCACACATACCCATCATTATAACATACCCATCATTATAACATACCCATCATTATAACATACCCATCATTATAACATACCCATCATTATAACATACCCATCATCATAATATACCCATCATTATAACATACCCATCACTATAACATACCCATCATTATAACATACCCATCATTATAACATACCCATCATTATAACATACCCATCATTATAACATACCCATCATTATAACAAACCCCACATATACCATCATTATAACATACCCATCATTATAACATACCCATCATTATAACATACCCCACACATACCCATCATTATAACATACCCATCATTATAACATACCCATCATTATAACATACCCCACACATACCCATCATTATAACATACCCCACACATACCCATCATTATAACATACCCATCATTATAACATACCCATCATTATAACATACCCATCATTATAACATACCCATCATTATAACATACCCATCATTATAACATACCCTTCATTATAACACCCATCATTATAACATACCCCACACATACCCATCATTATAACATACCCATCATTATAACATACCCATCATTATAACATACCCCACACATACCCATCATTATAACATACCCCACACATACCCATCATTATAACATACCCATCATTATAACATACCCATCATTATAACATACCCATCATTATAACATACCCATCATTATAACACACCCATCATTATAACATACCCATCATTATAACACACCCAGCATTATAACATACCCCACACATACCCATCATTATAACATACCCATCATTATAACACACCCATCATTATAACATACCCATCATTATAACATACCCACACATACCCATCATTATAACATACCCATCATTATAACACACCCATCATTATAACATACCCATCATTATAACATACCCATCATTATAACATACCCATTATTATAACATACCCATCATTATAACATACCCATCATTATAACACACCCATCATTATAACATACCCATCATTATAACACACCCATCATTATAACATACCCATCATTATAACATACCCATCATTATAACATACCCATCATTATAACATACCCCACACATACCCATCATTATAACATACCCATCATTATAACATACCCATCATTATAACATACCCCACACATACCCATCATTATAACATACCCCACACATACCCATCATTATAACATACCCATCATTATAACATACCCATCATTATAACATACCCATCATTATAACATACCCCACACATACCCATCATTATAACATACCCCACACATACCCATCATTATAACATACATCATTATAACATACCCATCATTATAACATACCCCACACATACCCATCATTATATCATACCCATCATTATAACATACCCATCATTATAACATACCCATCATTATAACATACCCATCATTATAACATACCCATCATTATAACATACCCCACACATACCCATCATTATAACATACCCCACACATACCCATCATTATAACATACCCATCATTATAACATACCCATCATTATAACATACCCATCATTATAACATACCCATCATTATAACCTACCCATCATTATAACATACCCCACACATACCCATCATTATAACATACCCATCATTATAACACACCCATCATTATAACATACCCATCATTATAACATACCCATCATTATAACATACCCCACACATACCCATCATTATAACATACCCATCATTATAACATACCCCACACATACCCATCATTATAACATACCCCACACATACCCATCATTATAACATACCCTTCATTATAACATACCCATCATTATAACATACCCATCATTATAACATACCCATCATTATAACATACCCCACACATACCCATCATTATAACATACCCCACACATACCCATCATTATAACATACCCATCATTATAACATACCCATCATTATAACATACCCCACACATACCCATCATTATATCATACCCATCATTATAACATACCCATCATTATATCATACCCATCATTATAACATACCCATCATTATAACATACCCATCATTATAACATACCCCACACATACCCATCATTATAACATACCCCACACATACCCATCATTATAACATACCCATCATTATAACATACCCATCATTATAACATACCCATCATTATAACATACCCATCATTATAACATACCCATCATTATAACATACCCCACACATACCCATCATTATAACATACCCATCATTATAACACACCCATCATTATAACATACCCATCATTATAACATACCCATCATTATAACATACCCCACACATACCCATCATTATAACATACCCATCATTATAACATACCCATCATTATAACATACCCATCATCATAATATACCCATCATTATAACATACCCATCACTATAACATACCCATCATTATAACATACCCATCATTATAACATACCCATCATTATAACATACCCTTCATTATAACACACCCATCATTATAACAAACCCCACACATACCCATCATTATAACATACCCATCATTATAACATACCCATCATTATAACATACCCCACACATACCCATCATTATAACATACCCATCATTATAACATACCCATCATTATAACATACCCACACATACCCATCATTATAACATACCCCACACATACCCATCATTATAACATACCCATCATTATAACATACCCATCATTATAACATACCCATCATTATAACATACCCATCATTATAACATACCCATCATTATAACATACCCTTCATTATAACACACCCATCATTATAACATACCCCACACATACCCATCATTATAACATACCCATCATTATAACATACCCATCATTATAACATACCCCACACATACCCATCATTATAACATACCCCACACATACCCATCATTATAACATACCCATCATTATAACATACCCATCATTATAACATACCCATCATTATAACATACCCATCATTATAACATACCCCACACATACCCATCATTATAACATACCCCACACATACCCATCATTATAACATACACATCATTATAACATACCCATCATTATAACATACCCCACACATACCCATCATTATATCATACCCATCATTATAACATACCCATCATTATAACATACCCATCATTATAACATACCCATCATTATAACATACCCATCATTATAACATACCCCACACATACCCATCATTATAACATACCCCACACATACCCATCATTATAACATACCCATCATTATAACATACCCATCATTATAACATACCCATCATTATAACATACCCATCATTATAACATACCCATCATTATAACATACCCCACACATACCCATCATTATAACATACCCATCATTATAACACACCCATCATTATAACATACCCATCATTATAACATACCCATCATTATAACATACCCCACACATACCCATCATTATAACATACCCATCATTATAACATACCCATCATTATAACATACCCATCATCATAACATACCCATCATTATAACATACCCATCACTATAACATACCCATCATTATAACATACCCATCATTATAACATACCCATCATTATAACATACCCATCATTATAACACACCCATCATTATAACAAACCCCACACATACCCATCATTATAACATACCCATCATTATAACATACCCATCATTATAACATACCCCACACATACCCATCATTATAACATACCCATCATTATAACATACCCATCATTATAACATACCCCACACATACCCATCATTATAACATACCCCACACATACCCATCATTATAACATACCCATCATTATAACATACCCATCATTATAACATACCCATCATTATAACATACCCATCATTATAACACACCCATCATTATAACATACCCCACACATACCCATCATTATAACATACCCATCATTATAACACACCCCATCATTATAACATACCCATCATTATAACATACCCATCATTATAACATACCCCACACATACCCATCATTATAACATACCCATCATTATAACACACCCATCATTATAATCATTATAACATACCATCATTATAACATACCCATCATTATAACATACCCATCATTATAACATACCCATCATTATAACATACCCATCATTATAACACACCCATCATTATAACATACCCATCATTATAACACACCCATCATTATAACATACCCATCATTATAACATACCCATCATTATAACATACCCATCATTATAACATACCCCACACATACCCATCATTATAACATACCCATCATTATAACATACCCATCATTATAACATACCCACACATACCCATCATTATAACATACCCCACACATACCCATCATTATAACATACCCTTCATTATAACATACCCATCATTATAACATACCCATCATTATAACATACCCATCATTATAACATACCCCACACATACCCATCATTATAACATACCCCACACATACCCATCATTATAACATACCCCACACATACCCATCATTATAACATACCCATCATTATAACATACCCATCATTATAACATACCCCACACATACCCATCATTATATCATACCCATCATTATAACATACCCATCATTATAACATACCCATCATTATAACATACCCATCATTATAACATACCCATCATTATAACATACCCTTCATTATAACACACCCATCATTATAACAAACCCCACACATACCCATCATTATAACATACCCATCATTATAACATACCCATCATTATAACATACCCCACACATACCCATCATTATAACATACCCATCATTATAACATACCCATCATTATAACATACCCCACACATACCCATCATTATAACATACCCCACACATACCCATCATTATAACATACCCATCATTATAACATACCCATCATTATAACATACCCATCATTATAACATACCCATCATTATAACATACCCATCATTATAACATACCCTTCATTATAACACACCCATCATTATAACATACCCCACACATACCCATCATTATAACATACCCATCATTATAACATACCCATCATTATAACATACCCCACACATACCCATCATTATAACATACCCCACACATACCCATCATTATAACATACCCATCATTATAACATACCCATCATTATAACATACCCATCATTATAACATACCCATCATTATAACACACCCATCATTATAACATACCCATCATTATAACACACCCAGCATTATAACATACCCCACACATACCCATCATTATAACATACCCATCATTATAACACACCCCATCATTATAACATACCCATCATTATAACATACCCCACACATACCCATCATTATAACATACCCATCATTATAACACACCCATCATTATAACATACCCATCATTATAACATACCCATCATTATAACATACCCATTATTATAACATACCCATCATTATAACATACCCATCATTATAACACACCCATCATTATAACATACCCATCATTATAACACACCCATCATTATAACATACCCATCATTATAACATACCCATCATTATAACATACCCATCATTATAACATACCCCACACATACCCATCATTATAACATACCCATCATTATAACATACCCATCATTATAACATACCCCACACATACCCATCATTATAACATACCCCACACATACCCATCATTATAACATACCCTTCATTATAACATACCCATCATTATAACATACCCATCATTATAACATACCCATCATTATAACATACCCCACACATACCCATCATTATAACATACCCCACACATACCCATCATTATAACATACACATCATTATAACATACCCATCATTATAACATACCCCACACATACCCATCATTATATCATACCCATCATTATAACATACCCATCATTATATCATACCCATCATTATAACATACCCATCATTATAACATACCCATCATTATAACATACCCCACACATACCCATCATTATAACATACCCCACACATACCCATCATTATAACATACCCATCATTATAACATACCCATCATTATAACATACCCATCATTATAACATACCCATCATTATAACATACCCATCATTATAACATACCCCACACATACCCATCATTATAACATACCCATCATTATAACACACCCATCATTATAACATACCCATCATTATAACATACCCATCATTATAACATACCCCACACATACCCATCATTATAACATACCCATCATTATAACATACCCCACACATACCCATCATTATAACATACCCCACACATACCCATCATTATAACATACCCTTCATTATAACATACCCATCATTATAACATACCCATCATTATAACATACCCATCATTATAACATACCCCACACATACCCATCATTATAACATACCCCACACATACCCATCATTATAACATACCCATCATTATAACATACCCATCATTATAACATACCCATCATTATAACATACCCATCATTATAACATACCCATCATTATAACATACCCATCATTATAACATACCCATCATTATAACATACCCCACACATACCCATCATTATAACATACCCATCATTATAACATACCCATCATTATAACATACCCCACACATACCCATCATTATAACATACCCCACACATACCCATCATTATAACATACCCATCATTATAACATACCCATCATTATAACATACCCATCATTATAACATACCCATCATTATAACATACCCATCATTATAACACACCCATCATTATAACATACCCCACACATACCCATCATTATAACATACCCATCATTATAACATACCCATCATTATAACATACCCATCATTATAACATACCCATCATTATAACATACCCCACACATACCCATCATTATAACATACCCATCATTATAACATACCCATCATTATAACATACCCATCATTATAACATACCCATCATTATAACATACCCATTATTATAACATACCCATCATTATAACATACCCATCATTATAACATACCCATCATTATAACATACCCATCATTATAACATACCCCACACATACCCATCATTATAACATACCCATCATTATAACATACCCATCATTATAACATACCCCACACATACCCATCATTATAACATACCCCACACATACCCATCATTATAACATACCCATCATTATAACATACCCATCATTATAACATACCCATCATTATAACATACCCATCATTATAACATACCCATCATTATAACATACCCTTCATTATAACACACCCATCATTATAACATACCCCACACATACCCATCATTATAACATACCCATCATTATAACATACCCATCATTATAACATACCCCACACATACCCATCATTATAACATACCCCACACATACCCATCATTATAACATACCCATCATTATAACATACCCATCATTATAACATACCCATCATTATAACATACCCATCATTATAACACACCCATCATTATAACATACCCATCATTATAACACACCCATCATTATAACATACCCCACACATACCCATCATTATAACATACCCATCATTATAACATACCCATCATTATAACATACCCATCATTATAACATACCCCACACATACCCATCATTATAACATACCCATCATTATAACACACCCATCATTATAACATACCCATCATTATAACATACCCATCATTATAACATACCCATTATTATAACATACCCATCATTATAACATACCCATCATTATAACACACCCATCATTATAACATACCCATCATTATAACACACCCATCATTATAACATACCCATCATTATAACATACCCATCATTATAACATACCCATCATTATAACATACCCCACACATACCCATCATTATAACATACCCATCATTATAACATACCCATCATTATAACATACCCCACACATACCCATCATTATAACATACCCCACACATACCCATCATTATAACATACCCATTCATTATAACATACCCATCATTATAACATACCCATCATTATAACATACCCATCATTATAACATACCCCACACATACCCATCATTATAACATACCCCACACATACCCATCATTATAACATACCCATCATTATAACATACCCATCATTATAACATACCCCACACATACCCATCATTATATCATACCCATCATTATAACATACCCATCATTATATCATACCCATCATTATAACATACCCATCATTATAACATACCCATCATTATAACATACCCCACACATACCCATCATTATAACATACCCCACACATACCCATCATTATAACATACCCATCATTATAACATACCCATCATTATAACATACCCATCATTATAACATACCCATCATTATAACATACCCATCATTATAACATACCCCACACATACCCATCATTATAACATACCCATCATTATAACACACCCATCATTATAACATACCCATCATTATAACATACCCATCATTATAACATACCCCACACATACCCATCATTATAACATACCCCACACATACCCATCATTATAACATACCCATCATTATAACATACCCATCATTATAACATACCCATCATTATAACATACCCATCATTATAACATACCCCACACATACCCATCATTATAACATACCCCACACATACCCATCATTATAACATACCATCATTATAACATACCCATCATTATAACATACCCCACACATACCCCCATCATTATATCATACCCATCATTATAACATACCCATCATTATAACATACCCATCATTATAACATACCCATCATTATAACATACCCATCATTATAACATACCCCACACATACCCATCATTATAACATACCCCACACATACCCATCATTATAACATACCCATCATTATAACATACCCATCATTATAACATACCCATCATTATAACATACCCATCATTATAACATACCCATCATTATAACATACCCATCATTATAACATACCCCACACATACCCATCATTATAACATACCCATCATTATAACACACCCATCATTATAACATACCCATCATTATAACATACCCATCATTATAACATACCCCACACATACCCATCATTATAACATACCCATCATTATAACATACCCATCATTATAACATACCCATCATTATAATATACCCATCATTATAACATACCCATCATTATAACATACCCATCATTATAACATACCCATCATTATAACATACCCATCATTATAACATACCCTTCATTATAACACACCCATCATTATAACAAACCCCACACATACCCATCATTATAACATACCCATCATTATAACATACCCATCATTATAACATACCCCACACATACCCATCATTATAACATACCCATCATTATAACATACCCATCATTATAACATACCCCACACATACCCATCATTATAACATACCCATCATTATAACATACCCATCATTATAACATACCCATCATTATAACATACCCATCATTATAACATACCCATCATTATAACATACCCCACACATACCCATCATTATAACATACCCCACACATACCCATCATTATAACATACCCATCATTATAACATACCCATCATTATAACATACCCATCATTATAACATACCCATCATTATAACATACCCATCATTATAACATACCCCACACATACCCATCATTATAACATACCCATCATTATAACATACCCATCATTATAACATACCCATCATTATAACATACCCATCATTATAACATACCCCACACATACCCATCATTATAACATACCCATCATTATAACATACCCCACACATACCCATCATTATAACATACCCCACACATACCCATCATTATAACATACCCCACACATACCCATCATTATAACATACCCATCATTATAACATACCCATCATTATAACATACCCCACACATACCCATCATTATAACATACCCATCATTATAACATACCCATCATTATATCATACCCATCATTATAACATACCCATCATTATAACATACCCATCATTATAACATACCCCACACATACCCATCATTATAACATACCCCACACATACCCATCATTATAACATACCCATCATTATAACATACCCATCATTATAACATACCCATCATTATAACATACCCATCATTATAACATACCCATCATTATAACATACCCATCATTATAACATACCCCACACATACCCATCATTATAACATACCCATCATTATAACATACCCATCATTATAACATACCCATCATTATAACATACCCATCATTATAACATACCCCACACATACCCATCATTATAACATACCCATCATTATAACATACCCATCATTATAACATACCCATCATTATAACATACCCATCATTATAACATACCCATCATTATAACATACCCATCATTATAACATACCCATCATTATAACATACCCATCATTATAACATACCCATCATTATAACACACCCATCATTATAACATACCCCACACATACCCATCATTATAACATACCCATCATTATAACATACCCATCATTATAACATACCCCACACATACCCATCATTATAACATACCCATCATTATAACATACCCATCATTATAACATACCCCACACATACCCATCATTATAACATACCCATCATTATAACATACCCATCATTATAACATACCCATCATTATAACATACCCATCATTATAACATACCCATCATTATAACATACCCCACACATACCCATCATTATAACATACCCACACATACCCATCATTATAACATACCCATCATTATAACATACCCATCATTATAACATACCCATCATTATAACATACCCATCATTATAACATACCCATCATTATAACATACCCCACACATACCCATCATTATAACATACCCATCATTATAACATACCCATCATTATAACATACCCATCATTATAACATACCCATCATTATAACATACCCCACACATACCCATCATTATAACATACCCATCATTATAACATACCCCACACATACCCATCATTATAACATACCCCACACATACCCATCATTATAACATACCCATCATTATAACATACCCATCATTATAACATACCCATCATTATAACATACCCCACACATACCCATCATTATAACATACCCCACACATACCCATCATTATAACATACCCATCATTATAACATACCCATCATTATAACATACCCCACACATACCCATCATTATATCATACCCATCATTATAACATACCCATCATTATATCATACCCATCATTATAACATACCCATCATTATAACATACCCATCATTATAACATACCCACACATACCCATCATTATAACATACCCCACACATACCCATCATTATAACATACCCATCATTATAACATACCCATCATTATAACATACCCATCATTATAACATACCATCATTATAACATACCCATCATTATAACATACCCATCATTATAACATACCCCACACATACCCATCATTATAACATACCCATCATTATAACACACCCATCATTATAACATACCCATCATTATAACATACCCATCATTATAACATACCCCACACATACCCATCATTATAACATACCCATCATTATAACATACCCATCATTATAACATACCCATCATCATAATATACCCATCATTATAACATACCCATCACTATAACATACCCATCATTATAGCATACCCATCATTATAACATACCCATCATTATAACATACCCTTCATTATAACACACCCATCATTATAACAACCCCACACATACCCATCATTATAACATACCCATCATTATAACATACCCATCATTATAACATACCCACACATACCCATCATTATAACATACCCATCATTATAACATACCCATCATTATAACATACCCCACACATACCCATCATTATAACATACCCCACACATACCCATCATTATAACATACCCATCATTATAACATACCCATCATTATAACATACCCATCATTATAACATACCCATCATTATAACATACCCATCATTATAACATACCCTTCATTATAACACACCCATCATTATAACATACCCCACACATACCCATCATTATAACATACCCATCATTATAACATACCCATCATTATAACATACCCCACACATACCCATCATTATAACATACCCCACACATACCCATCATTATAACATACCCATCATTATAACATACCCATCATTATAACATACCCATCATTATAACACACCCATCATTATAACATACCCATCATTATAACACACCCAGCATTATAACATACCCCACACATACCCATCATTATAACATACCCATCATTATAACACACCCCATCATTATAACATACCCATCATTATAACATACCCATCATTATAACATACCCCACACATACCCATCATTATAACATACCCATCATTATAACACACCCATCATTATAACATACCCATCATTATAACATACCCATCATTATAACATACCCATCATTATAACATACCCATCATTATAACATACCCATCATTATAACACACCCATCATTATAACATACCCATCATTATAACACACCCATCATTATAACATACCCATCATTATAACATACCCATCATTATAACATACCCATCATTATAACATACCCCACACATACCCATCATTATAACATACCCATCATTATAACATACCCATCATTATAACATACCCCACACATACCCATCATTATAACATACCCCACACATACCCATCATTATAACATACCCTTCATTATAACATA
Source organism: Oncorhynchus kisutch (assembly GCF_002021735.2). Lineage (NCBI taxonomy): Eukaryota > Metazoa > Chordata > Actinopteri > Salmoniformes > Salmonidae > Oncorhynchus > Oncorhynchus kisutch. Next base: position 23,626 of record NW_022264426.1, read on the forward strand.
CCCATCATTATAACATACCCATCATTATAACATACCCATCATTATAACATACCCATCATTATAACATACCCCACACATACCCATCATTATAACATACCCCACACATACCCATCATTATAACATACCCATCATTATAACATACCCATCATTATAACATACCCCACACATACCCATCATTATATCATACCCATCATTATAACATACCCATCATTATATCATACCCATCATTATAACATACCCATCATTATAACATACCCATCATTATAACATACCCCACACATACCCATCATTATAACATACCCCACACATACCCATCATTATAACATACCCATCATTATAACATACCCATCATTATAACATACCCATCATTATAACATACCCCACACATACCCATCATTATAACATACCCTTCATTATAACATACCCATCATTATAACATACCCATCATTATAACATACCCATCATTATAACATACCCATCATTATAACATACCCCACACATACCCATCATTATAACATACCCATCATTATAACATACCCATCATTATAACATACCCATCATTATAACATACCCATCATTATAACATACCCATCATTATAACATACCCTTCATTATAACCCACACACACCCATCATTATAACATACCCCACACATACCCATCATTATAACATACCCATCATTATAACATACCCATCATTATAACATACCCCACACATACCCATCATTATAACATACCCCACACATACCCATCATTATAACATACCCATCATTATAACATACCCATCATTATAACATACCCATCATTATAACACACCCATCATTATAACATACCCATCATTATAACATACCCATCATTATAACATACCCCACACATACCCATCATTATAACATACCCATCATTATAACACACCCATCATTATAACATACCCATCATTATAACATACCCATCATTATAACATACCCCACACATACCCATCATTATAACATACCCATCATTATAACACACCCATCATTATAACATACCCATCATTATAACATACCCATCATTATAACATACCCATTATATAACATACCCATCATTATAACATACCCATCATTATAACACACCCATCATTATAACATACCCATCATTATAACATACCATCATTATAACATACCCATCATTATAACATACCCATCATTATACATACCCATCATTATAACATACCCCACACATACCCATCATTATAACATACCCATCATTATAACATACCCATCATTATAACATACCCACACATACCCATCATTATAACATACCCCACACATACCCATCATTATAACATACCCATCATTATAACATCCCATCATTATAACATACCCATCATTATAACATACCCATCATTATAACATACCCATCATTATAACATACCCCACACATACCCATCATTATAACATACCCCATCATCCCCAACACATCCCTCATAACATACCATCATTATAACATACCCATCATTATAACATACCCCACACAACCCATCATTATATCATACCCATCATTATAACATACCCATCATTATAACATACCCATCATTATAACATACCCATCATTATAACATACCCATCATTATAACATACCCCACACATACCCATCATTATAACATACCCACACATACCCATCATTATAACATACCCATCATTATAACATACCCATCATTATAACATACCCCACACATACCCATCATTATAACATACCCATCATTATAACATACCCATCATTATAACATACCCATCATTATAACATACCCATCATTATAACATACATCCCCACACATACCCATCATTATAACATACCCACACATACCCATCATTATAACATACCCATCATTATAACATACCCATCATTATAACATACCCATCATTATAACATACCCATCATTATAACATACCCATCATTAACATACCCTTCATTATAACACACCCATCATTATAACACCAACATCCCCACACATACCCCATCATTATAACATACCCATCATTATAACATACCCATCATTATAACATACCCCACACATACCCATCATTATAACATACCCACACATACCCATCATTATACATACCCATCATTATAACATACCCATCATTATAACATACCCATCATTATACACACCCATCATTATAACATACCCATCATTATAACACACCCATCATTATAACATACCCCACACATACCCATCATTATAACATACCCATCATTATAACACACCCATCATTATAACATACCCCTCATTATACATACCCATCATTATAACATACCCCACACATACCCATCATTATAACATACCCATCATTATAACACACCCATCATTATAACATACCCCACCCACATTATAACATATACCCATCATTATAACATACCCATATTATAACATACCCATCATTATAACATACCCATCATTATAACACACCCATCATTATAACATACCCATCATTATAACACACCCCTCATTATAACATACCCATCATTATAACATCCCATCATTATAACATACCCACCATCATTATAACATACCACCCACATACCCATCATTATAACATACCCATCATTATAACATACCCATCATTATAACATACCCCACACATACCCATCATTATAACATACCCACACATACCCATCATTATAACATACCCTTCATTATAACATACCCATCATTATAACATACCATCATTATAACATACCCATCATTATAACATACCCATCATTATAACATACCCCACACATACCCATCATTATAACATACCCCCCACACATACCCATCATTATAACATACCCATCATTATAACATACCCATCATTATAACATACCCCACACATACCCATCATTATAATCATACCCATCATTATAACATACCCATCATATATCATACCCATCATTATAACATACCCATCATTATAACATACCCATCATTATAACATACCCCACACATACCCATCATTATAACATACCCCACACATACCCATCATTATAACATACCCATCATTATAACATACCCATCATTATAACATACCCATCATTATAACATACCCCACACATACCCATCATTATAACATACCCTTCATTATAACATACCCATCATTATAACATACCCATCATTATAACATACCCATCATTATACCATACCCATCATTATAACATACCACACATACCCATCATTATACATACCCATCATTATAACATACCCATCATTATAACATACCCATCATTATAACATACCCATCATTATACATACCCATCATTATAACATACCCTTCATTATAACACACACCCCATCATTATAACATACCCCACACATACCCATCATTATAACATACCCCATCATAAATACCCATCATTATAACATACCCCCACACATACCCATCATTATAACATACCCACACATACCCATCATTATAACATACCCATCATTATAACATACCCATCATTATAACATACCCATCATTATAACACACCCATCATTATAACATACCCATCATTATAACACACCCATCATTATAACATACCCCACACATACCCATCATTATAACATACCCATCATTATCACACCCATCATTATAACATACCCATCATTATAACATACCCATCATTATAACATACCCCACACATACCCATCATTATAACATACCCATCATTATAACACAACCCCATCATTATAACATACCCATCATTATAACATACCCATCATTATAACATACCCAACATACCCATCATTATAACATACCCATCATTATAACATACCCATCATTATATAACACATCCATCTTATATAACATACCCATCATTATAACATACCCATCATTATAACATACCCATCATTATAACATACCCATCATTATAACATACCCATCATTATAACATACCCCACACATACCCCATCATTATACATACCCATCATTATAACATACCCATCATTATAACATCCCCACACATACCCATCATTTAACATACCCCACCATACCCATCATTATAACATACCCTTCATTATAACATACCCATCATTATAACATACCCATCATTATAACATACCCATCATTATAACATACCCATCATTATAACATACCCCACACATACCCATCATTATAACATACCCCACACATACCCATCATTATAACATACCCATCATTATAACATACCCATCATTATAACATACCCACACATACCCATCATTATATCATACCCATCATTAATAACATACCCCATCATTATATCTACCCATCATTATAACATACCCATCATTATAACATACCCATCATTATAACATACCCCACACATACCCCATCATTATAACATACCCCACACATACCCATCATTATAACATACCCATCATTATAACATACCCATCATTATAACATACCCATCATTATAACATACCCCACACATACCATCATTATAACATACCCCTTCATTATAACATACCATCATTATAACATACCCATCTTATAACATACCCATCATTATAACATACCCCACACATACCCATCATTATCATACCCACCCATCATTATAACATACCCATCATTATAACATACCCATCATTATAATACATACCACCATCATTATAACATACCCATCATTATACATACCACACATTACCCATCATTATAACATACCCACCCCCCACACATACCCATCATTATAACATACCCATCATTATAACATACCCCATCATTATAACATACCCCACATACCCATCATTATACATACCCTTCATTATAACATCCCATCATTATAACATAATACCCATCATTTACACACCCATCATTATAACATACCATCATTATAACATACCCACACATACCATCATTATAACATACCCATCATTATAACATACCCATTTATTATAACATACCCATCATTATACATACCCATCCCCCCATTATAACATACCCATCATTATAACATACCCTTCATTATAACACACCCTTCATTATAACATACCCCACACATACCCATCATTATATTTACATATACCCCATCATTATAACATACCCATCATATAACAATACCCCACACATACCCATCATTATAACATACCCATCATACCCTCATTATAACATACCCATCATTATAACATACCCTCATTTACATACCCTCATTATAACCACCCATCATTATAACATACCATCTTTAACACAACCCGCATTATAACATACCCATCATTATAACACACCACCCAGCATTATAACATACCCCACACATACCCATCATTATAACATACCCATCATTATCACAACCCATCATTTCTAACATACCCATCATTATAACATACCCATCATTATAACATACCCCACACTACCCATCATTATAACATACCCATCATTATAACAACCCATCATTATAACATACCCCATCATATAACCTAACAACCTCATTATAACATACCCATTATTATAACATACCCATCATTATAACATACCCATCATTATAACACACCCATCATTATAACATACCCATCATTATAACACAACCCATCATTATACATACCCATCATTATACACTACCCATCATTATAACATAACCCATCATTATAACATACCCAAACATACCCTCATTATAACATACCCATCATTATAACATACCCCTCATTATAACATACCCACACATACCCATCATTATACATACCCCACACATACCCATCATTATAACATACCCTCATTATAACATACCCATCATTATAACATACCCATCATTATAACATACCCATCATTATAACATAC
>NW_022264427.1:0-29353 GCF_002021735.2 Oncorhynchus kisutch
AAAAGGCACCCGCAAAATAAAGGGTCATTTGACAGCGTGCATAATCATGGGCAAAGTCATTGTAGCCCATTACAATGTAGGAAAAATAAGTCATCTTTCTATAGTAACCCATTTAAATTCTTGAGATAAAAATTAGGCCAGCATGTCCATCTGTGGCAAAGTGCTCACCCAAATAAAAAAATGTAGTAACATTTTTTAAAAATATGAACATTAGCTAGCTAAATAAGGTTAGCAAGATGCTGCTACACTTGACCGTGGTATTTGTTCATGTTTAGCAACTCCCAATTAGCGCATTCTCTAGGACAGGAAATTCCATTGAAAGCGGCATCAACTTCTGGGGATCCTGTCAACTGATCCTATTCAGTTTCAAACATCCATGCTGCACAGGCATCTGAACAATCCTTTAGGTTTAGTGCAATAACTGTTTTAAATACAAAGGTCACTTGTGTCCTGAATTCACCCAAAACCACACTATTCAGTCAGTGTTAAGAGCAGTTGTATGTAACCAATCGGAAAGGCAAGCCAAGCTTGCCAGCCGCTCTTGATTTCCATTTGACTGATCAGCTTGGCACAACACTGAACTGTAGCAAACCAAAAGGATAACATTGAGTAAAAAGGTGTAGGTAATGCCAACATTAACCTTTTCACACACACACAAGTTCCAAATATCTTCAACAGTCGCCCCAGTGGGAGTTGATTTCATGCGCGTGATGTCAGAATGCACTCACCGTTCCAACATGTGGACATTTAACCCACGCTGACCTCAGACCAAGGCACACTACCTGCTAATTTTCTAGAAGCAGTTTCAACTTCTAATTTTGCCTCATTCATTCACAAAAGTAACTTATTTCACGGTTGCAGACCATTTCTATTTGAGAATTTAATGAGCCGGACAAACTTTCCTTCAAAAGATAGCCCAAGCACTTCCCCAGATCAAGTATACAGTCCTTGCACATTTATTGCCTTCCTCACAAATAACTGTGGACATGCGTGTATTCCTATCAAAGTGCCTTATTTTCTGTCACGTGTTGTCGTTTCTACTGCATCGTACCGTAAGTATAATGTGCTTAGCGTTTTATTCATGCTTTCTGATTCTTGCCTAGATTGTAATGGACACGTGTGTAAAACACTTGAAGGTGGTACTGAATATAAGCTAACACCATACAATGCAGTCGGGTTATCACGTAAGCGTCTGTCAGACTTATGGTGATCTCAACTGGAGTACCCCCATTGTCTTGAATGCACAGAAGTCGTCAGTTGATTTGAACACGGCATCAGAGTGTAAACTATGGTACCTCAGGGTTGCCAGATCAGACCCCCCCCTTTCCAGGGGTATATAGCTTAGAAAAACTGTCTGCCTCACCATTTATTGTTGATAAATTCCCAGATCTTAGTAATATTTCCTGCATCATCCTCTTCACAATACCTTCCCCCAAGGACTTAGCCCCCAATAATGGATTGTGCTATATCTTAGCTTTCGTGCTACGGTTGTATTTGTATAGTTACCTGTAAACTACTTGTCATGTGTACGCCGTAACAAGTACAAACATTATCACATGCTGAAGTGGCCAAACTAAGTTAAGATCTCAGGCAACGGGCGCAGTGAACAGCATTCTAGGAGTTCTTGCTTGACAAACATGGCTGCCATACTTTCTATACTAGATTTACATGGCTCCCTTGTACCGCATCATACTGTAAAACAAGTCAACCTGTTATTTAGACTAGATGATAACGTTAACATTGATATATTTTACAAGCAAAGCTGGAATAAAGTTGTGAAGACCTTTATTTCTCAACACAAAACATTGTTTAGATGCTTTTCAGACAACGCGGTTTAGAGTCGTTTGATGCAGCATACGTTCCAATGATACGCTGCAGGACCACTCAGTGATAACAAGCATGCGATCATACGCGCCAGAATCTCCCATAAGTGTGAAATTGGGTGGAGATCTGGTGACAGACCAAACATGGCTCACATCGTTTTTTAAGCATTGTGACCACTCGACCTATGGATGGGGGCATAGCCACGGTAGCCAAAGTAAATGGCCTGCCAAGCATGATAGGTTGCTAATTACTCAGGAACCACACCTGTGGAATAACACTTGTTTAGGCCCAAAAACGACATGTTACCCATTAATGATGAGATTCCACCGGGGTCGGGAGTCGCGGTCCTCGTTGAGGGTGGCCCAGCAGTGGTCAAGCACCAGCGCTACCTTGGGATCAGAGGACGTGGTCAGCTCCACCTCAAAGTGCAGAGGCTGTCTCAGGTACCTCACCACTGGATAGTCCTCCTCCTGGTGGAATGTGTTATACGAGGCGTCTGGAACACAGAACAAGACAAACGGGGGTCGTGGTCAGTGGGCACCATCGGAACTTGTCCATTAAGAAATGCTCGTTTATCATATCCTGTTGTGCCCCAATGAACACACGCCATTTATAGCCAACACTATCCACCCCCCACTAGAGGCTTCTGACAAATTCCCAAATCAGCTCCTCACCGTTACTACATAGCCACACCTGTAGATCTCAGAACGCAAGAGTAATATATCACAAGGCTTACATTTTTGGGAATGGTTTGTAAAGGAGACCATCCAAGATTCTTTTAGAGGCTAGGGGTCAAGTTGAAATTCTGAATTTGTGCACGCTTACCCTGAGCGAGTCTCATTCTGACCATTAGTCGACCCGTCCCAGTCTCGGCAAAAGGCTCGTTGTCACGCGGCCTGGTCAGGAAGGCCAATGTGCGAGTGATGTTGGCCACATAGGAGCAGGAAACCTTTAACCTAGAAAGAGGGATGTAAGCAACTTCAATAGGGGAAACGTCAAGCAGTGGAGTGGACACTGGTAGTAGAGGCACATTTTCCCTGTATACAAAGTATTGAGCAATTGAAGAAAAATAAACCTTATGAAAGCTAATAGCTACAATTGTGATGCGTAATCCACTTACTGATATTCCTGCTCTGAAGACGTCGTGGCATTCAGCTTCACCTCAAGTTCATCTGGCAAGGAGATTTCGTTCTCATACAGCATGACATTGTTGATAAACTATGTAGTAGAGGGGAATTGCTTATTACAGCCTGAAGAAGCAAACAGTCCGTAAATACACAGTACCCATCACCTCAGGGTAATAGTAATTTTACCTTCCTGGTGGTGCCACAGGAGTTCACAGTGAAGTGGAAGTAGGCGAAGCGATCGTCACTGTAGGTGGGACCACAGGCAGGGTCGCTCAGGGTCAGCTGACCGGGGTTCAGACCGGGAGCAGACTCCACCTTCACTGCCAGCGCAGTCATCGTTCCGTTAGAGAAACACTCTTGGAGGTGGGGGAGCAAAAGACAGGTAGCCATCAGACCTGGGTTCTGTATTTGTTACACTTATTGAGCTTGAACCAATGGAATAGCACCAAAAATGCAAACCATGCCCATCTGGCACTACCATTTAGACTCACGGTATTTGCAAGGAACCCAGGTTTGGTAACCATGTTAAACGACAATTTATCGTAAGTAATTGTTTGAGAACCAACCAGTCAGCGTTTTGAGGAAGCTGCAAGCCAGGGAAAAGTATTTGATGGTCATGTTGTTGTAAGGATTCAACAGAGCCACATCCAGTCTGCTCCGGACAGCCGACGAGTGAACCGACTGGGAACCAATGGGAGAGTTCATTAGTCCAATATTGTATGAATGTATACAGGGTAAGGAAAGCAAAGCTAGCTGCAGCAATTTAGGTTAACATGTTTTGGGAGAGCGTCGTACCTCAAACACTGCGTCCGGCGAAGAGAAGGGCAACGTGATGGTGAAGTCTGTGTCGCCCTCTGTTAAATACTGTTGAGCAAACTCATGGTTAAGCAGCCGCTTGCCAACCAAGACCACAAAAAAGGGCTCTTGGTTCCTGTAGTCCACAGTGATGTGGAAGTTCTCCTGATCACAGTAGCCAGTGACTGAGGGTGGCACTACAAGGACAAACAGGGTTGTGTTCATTAATTAAGCACAAAAAACAGGAAGGTACTACTTGAACTTGTCCAAGAAGAAACCCTTGCAAAATGTTTTGCTACGGTGGGACTGAATAAACACGATCCTGGCAAATCAGGAACAGGGAAACTGGGTCCAAATACTCTAAAGCTTAACATTCTCTGTAGAAAGACCGCATAGGAAAACCCTACAGTATGGCTAGTTGGTCTTTCACTGCCAATTTCCTTTCAGGGCAATCATTAACGAGAGGAAACCATTCAACAGTAGTTTGGCGTAGTCCAGAGGCATACCAATGTCCAGCAGTACAGCGTCCACAACGGCAGAGTGAGAGAAAGGAGCGTACTCTGGAAAGATGACCAGGCCGTAGATCAGCTGAAGAGTGAAGGTTGTGACACCTTGTTCCGCCCTTCTCTGTAGTGAAGTTAAAAGCATTGGTCAGCATTATTGTTGCAACAGAACTCTATTCAACATCAAGTGACAACTAAGTACATATGGGGACTATTAAAACACTTGAGTAAATGAGGGATACAAAGTACATTTGTGCCATTATTTATATTTTGTTGGTGGCCCACTTATTAGGGCATGAACAAATCACTGCGTGTGGCTTTGCATTTAACAGAAACACACCTCCTTAAAGACCACCGGGTCTGAGAAGGGCACCTCCATCCTGAAGGTCTTCAAGGTGTTGTCCGGGGATCTCTGCTCTTGAACATTGAAGCCCCTGGCGTTGCACTCTGCAACAGTTAGCACCATGGTGGGAAAGGTGATGTTCAGCAGCTCCACATCAAGGTTGAAGGTCCCCAACTCAAGCACAAACAATGCCTGCTCAGGAACTGTGTCCAAGGGCGTGTCTGTTCATTGGCAAACAAAGGAAAACATTTTGAAATGCGGTACAATGGAAGTTGAAAATGGACATTTGTTATTGGGTAAGTCCAGGTATTGCCTCCCCGTTTCAGTACATTTTCTGTTTTGTGCCTAATGAACAACCCAGGCATCCCAAATTACCATAGGCACTATTTAACTAAACCAGACTCACAGTTGCGAACTTGTGGAGGCCTGGCCATCGGAGGTGTTGTGATAGGGAAGAGGACTTTATAGCTGGTGTTCTCGTGTGCGACCTCCTCGATCCACAGCAACTCAAGCATGGGCTCAATGGTGTAAGTGACAAAGTACTGGTCATCCTGAATATGGCTCTGTAAGGGAGACGAGTGATGCAGTCAGGCTGTAATACACAATTTGAGTGCAAAAACAGGTAAATGTTCCTTATAAGCCAGAATGTTAAATACAATTATTCTACCACTTTTTGCCGCTCGTAATTTAAGACACAATATCCAAAGGAAAGTATTGGTTACCAGACTTTAGACAGCTGGTAGGTGTATGGTTGTCAACTTGCATTTTCAAAGCAACTGACACGCAAAGTAAACACTTGCGCAATATGTAAACAGCAGCCGAGTGTTGCTTGCATTCAGTTGACAGTGGCAAAGCTACCGCCTCCCTAAAAAGTCAGGTAAAGAATACTTTAGTGTGGATATTTGGTCTGAAATTTAAGTGTAATTTTATGCAAAATTCTCACAATTTTGCAAACCATTGTATATTAGCCTGGTTAAGCAAACAATTGCTCAATAAGAAACGTTTCTAGGAGTTTACCCATGAGAGATGGCAAAGGGTTACTGCAAAGCACTGACAACTGCTATAGTATAAAGGGCTCTACAAATAAGACAGGAACATTTTACTCATCCAATGCTGACCTTGAAGTAGCCGCCAACCGCCCCCACCGGAATTTCAACAATAATATGAGCCTCTGTGACTAAAACCGAGTAGTTTCTGGCAGCCATTTCCTCAGTGTCCAGCCTCTTAGCGTCAATTCCCATGTACACCTCCAACATGGTGAAGGCATCAGAGGAGAAAAGTGGGTCTATGTGCTTGGGCATGTACCAGGTGATCACTTCTGGAGTAAAGGCCACTGCCTCTGCAGTGACACAAGAAGCCAAGTGCACATCAAAACAGAACATTTTGCAACTGAAAACTGTGCCATTATTTGGAAAACATTTTCCCAACTGAACACTACATGAATGTCTTGTCTGGAGCCAATTAAGAACTGGGCTTATAGGATCTTAAATTATTTCACACTCAACCTGGTGTTGGACAAACAGCCGTGGCATCTACTCGAGTAACCAGCCACTTCTGCTCAAAGAAGGTTGAGGTTGAGAGCACCCGCATCGGAACCCCAGCTACCTGTTCAGTAGGACACACCGTATTAACAATATGTTGCAGAGTTCAGGTAGGGCCACCGTTTCCAAATGTTTGCTCTACTGAACATGACCCAGTTCATGGAGGTCAGCTTACATTCTGGAGGTATGTCTCCTCTGCATTATGAGGGCTTCTTAACACCAGCCGTGTGAGAGTGTTGGCTATTGCATAGCCCTTCCTTTGGACCTCATCCACATTCATGACATTCTTGCTAGGACTAAAGACGACTGCTGTCATTTTGTATCCTGAAGCAACAGCCTGTCTCAGGAAATGGAAACATGAATTAAACAAAATTGTCAAACGCACATTGTTTAGCACCATCCTGTCATTTTGTAGTGAAATTACAGAAACTGAAATATATAAACCTCAGCTCCCCTCCGGAAGTTGCCGCTCCTTGCTTTCGGGCCCCCAGTGGGCTGTTTGGGGATGGTTTGGATGTCTGGAAGAGTCCTTCTGACAGACACCTAGAGAAGAAAGGCCATTATTCCTTATGCATTTTCTCCCTCCCATACAAGAGGAAATCAAGGGCCAGTTCTCAATCTGTCCACTCGCCTCCTTAAATGCATTGAGAATAGGCCAAAATTCCTCACCTGTGCATTTTGAAGACACGAGTGGAATTGAGAGAGTCAAGACCTCTACGTTGTGTCGCAGAAGAAATGAAACACTGGACAGTTGTAGCTCTAGACAGATCATTTATACAGGCAGTACGACAAGTGGGACTGTAAACATGTCCATTGGGGCATGCTCTGCTCACTTGCCTCCATGTAGTTGCGGTCGCACAGAATCTCTCGGGAGGTCCAGGGGGTGTAGCTACAGGTTTTGCCCACTCTATAAACAGGGTCTTCAGTCATGTGGTTTCCTGGCAGCCTGAACTGCATGACCAAGCTGAACATCTTATCATCCTAAAATGAAGGGGGAAGGGAAAAAAGCCTTCATTATATAGCAAAAAAACTAAATTCAGGTGACATTCATGCTGTGTTATAGACTGTGGCAAAATTGGCTATATGAATGCAGCTGCCACTGTATTGAAGCCACACTACAGGAGTAGAGCTCAATAGTTCACATCACTGCAGTCTGTATCAGAAAGTTGGCTGGCCCTCTGAAAGCCCTCCATAAACTTCTGCTGTACCTTACATCATCATTAACTTAGAGGTAAGAGATACCAGACCAAGGGGTGGCTAACAATGGAGATCCTTTTGATATCCACAGAGTTAAGGAAAACTGCTTCAATGTTCCTGGAACCGGACTTCTAATAACCTCCATGCGCTAAATTGTATGTATTAGCAGCTCTACGGCAACTCAGGCTTATTGAGGACCTTTTTACTGAAGAATGGGTTCAGTTATTTCATTTTTCCATCTAGTGATGCAAATATAGACTTGTATCTTTGTGTAGACAGGGCTCATCTGTAAAAGAGCCTGGTCTCAGCATGACTCCACGTCAAAGGTAAATAAAATGACATTGCTACAGTACGAGTTGCAAATGCAGTGACACTGAAAGGCAAACTATCCATTTGAAGTACAAGCAAACACTACAGTTCTTAGGGTTACCATGTTTTGGGAAAAGCAGTTTTGAAGAGAAGCAAAAAACATGGCATTCCCCATGGGGTCAAATTTAAAGCTGAATCCACACTGAGTAGCAAGTCCAGGCGTCAGGTTTATGATTTGTGTGTCATCTGGAAGGGATGGAGATGGTGTGAACACAATAGTTGACAAGCAATATCAAGCCATGAATTATGAAAGGAGAGAAAGAGAATCATAAGAGGCAAACTCACTGAAGACAGTGTCAACCTCGTCAAAAAGAGGAGCGACACTCAAACGAATAACGTTACCAAGGCATTCAGCGTTGAGGTCATCTGGAATAGGAAAGGTTAGTTTAAAAAAAAAATCTTGTCAAACACTTAGTGCTTAAATTTGCAAGGTGCAAAATGCATACTTATAGAAGGTGTCTGTTGTGCTTGTATGCCCACAGCTGCCATCAATAGGCAAAACAACCTGTAAGGCATTTGACAAATTATTATGATTAAAAGGAGGAAGAACACAACTCAAATGTTTGTGTCGCATAAGACTCTCCTAGGCCTGCTACTACTTACCCTGAGCTAAGGAAAATAATCATTGTAGAACAGATTTGTTCTGATAAAATACCCAGCTACAGAACCTGATATTTGACCCAAAGTGTGCAGCCTACAGCCCAGGGGTATGCAACTTTTACCCTATGACAAAGGCTTCCCACACTCAGTCACCTGAACCCCAAAGGGCTGCACATTTTCTTTTTATTCCCCTAGCCCTACAAAGCTGATTCAAATAATCATCCAGCTTTGTTAATCTGAATCAGCTGTGTAGTGTTAGGACAAAAACCTAAATGTAAGGCTACTGTTCAATTTTAGAAGGGTGCTCCGCCCTCACCGCTTTTATCCATTCATGTCAGGGGCCATGGACCGGTGCACCTCGGCTCAGGTTAATAGAACTCCCTCATTAGCAGCACAACAGCCTTTCACAGGTGAAAAGCATAATTACCCAACCGTCTACAATTGTAGCCCAGACAGAGAGAAAGATATTGGCCTCTAATGGCCAAAATGCTGCATTTCATGCACTTTCACAATTTGAATGTAGTCAACTGGGTGGGACTACCAACTTCATTTGGCTGAGCCCTACTGGTGACCCTGTTGAAGTCATGTCCAATCGGGTCATCAGAAGGGCTCAGACAATTGTGAAGAAGAAATGTTACTACTTTAATGTGAAGATAGCCTCAATGGTGCTGCCCATGCTGTCACAGACACTATATTGGCACAGATACATAGATGAGTCTTTTATCTTCTTATGGCTTCTTATTATCTTCTTGTCCAGAGGTGCCCAGAGTAAACTGCCTGCTACTCAGTCCCAGAAGCTAAGATATGCATATTATTAGTATATTTGGATAGAAAACCCTCTGAAGGTTCTAAAACCGTTTGAATGATGTCTGTGAGTAGAACAGAACACATATGGCAGGCAGAAACCTGAGAAAAAAATCCAACCAGGAAGTGGGAAATCTGAGGTTGGTCGTTTTTCAACTCATTCCCTATTGAAGACACAGTGGGATATTGGTCATGTTGCACTTCCTAGATGTCAACAATCTTTAGAACCTTGTTTGATGCTTCTACTGTGAGGTGAGGGCGAATGAGAGGGGAATGAGTCAGAGGTCTGGCAGAATGCCTTGAGCTCGTGACGCTCGTTCACATGAGAGCGAGCTCTGTTCCATCGCAATTCTACAGACAAAGGAATTCTCCGGTTGGAACATTATTGAAGATGTATTTTAACAACATCCTAAAGATTGATTCTATACATCGTTTGACATGTTTCTACGGACTGTAACATAACTTTTTGACATTTCGTCTGCTCCTAATGAACACGCTTCGTGAGATTGGATTTGTTTACAAAACTCGCTAACAAAAGTAGCTATTTGGACATAAATGATCGAACAAAACAAACATTTCTTGTGGAACTGGGATTCCTGGGATTGATGAAGATGAAGATCATCTAAGGTAAGTGAATATTTATAATGTTATTTCTGACTTCTGTTGACCTCTTTTTGGCCTGTTTGGTCTCTGAGCGCCGTAGTCAGATTATTGCATGGTTTGCTTTTCCGTAAAGGTTTTTTGAAATCTGACACAGCGGTTGCATTAAGCAGAAATATATCTTTAATTCTGTGCATAACAATTTTATTTTCATCTACATTTATTATGAGTATTTCTGTAAACTGATGTGGCTCTCTGCAAAATCACCGGATGTTTTTGGAACTACTGAACATAACGCTCCAACGTATACTGAGATTCTTTTGATATAAATATGAACTTTATCGAACAAAACATACATGTATTGTGTAACATGAAGTCCTATGAGTGTCATCTGATGAAGATCATCAAAGGTTAGTGATTAATTTTATCTCTATTTCTGATTTTTGTGACTCCTCTCTTTGGCTGGAAAAATGAGTGTGTTTTTCTGTGACTTGGCTCTGACCAAACATAATCGTTTGTGGTGCTTTCGCCGTAAAGCCTATTTGAAATCGGGCACTGTGGTGGCATTAACAAGAAGTGTATTTTTAAAATGGTGTGAAATACTTGAATGTCTGAGGAATTTTAATTATGAGATTTCTGTTCTTTTGAATTTGGCGCCCTGCACTTTCACTGGCTGTTGTCATATCGATCAGCCCTAAGAAGATTTATCTATCTCTATGAGGCAAGACAATTGTCATTCAGGATTAAAAGGTGACTGCACTTCCTCATTTGGCCTTAGCTGTGTTCGAATACTCGTACTAACTGTACTGTTTGTGACATGATTTGAGTATTTAGTATGCTTATTGGTCATAGTATACCTGTATAAATATATCATAGTATACCTCTATACCTCTGGCCCTTCTTTGGACACTGTGTTAACTAACCTCCAGATGAGCTTCAATGCCATACAACTCTCCTTCCGTGGCCTCCAACTGCTCTTAAATGCAAGTAAAACTAAATGCATGCTCTTCAACCGATCGCTGCCCGCACCTGTCCGCCCGTCCAGCATCACTACTCTGGACGGTTCTGACTTAGAATATGTGGACTACAAATACCTAGGTGTCTGGTTAGACTGTAAACTCTCCTTCCAGACTCACATTAAGCATCTCCAATCCAAAAGCCCCATTTACTACCCACCACTGCAACCTATATGCTCTCGTTGGCTGGCCCTCGCTTCATACTCGTCGCCAAACCCACTGGCTCCAGGTCATCTACAAGTCTCTGCTAGGTAAAGCCCCGCCTTATCTCATCTCACTGGTCACCATAGCAGCACCGACCCATAGCACACGCTCCAACAGGAGAATCTCACTGGTCACCCCCAAAGCCAATTTTTCCTTTGGCCGCCTTTACTTCCAGTTCTCTGCTGCAAATGACTGGAACAAACTGCAAAAATCACTGAAGCTGGAGACTCAGATCTCCCTCACTAAGCTTTAAGCACCAGCTGTCAGAACAGCTCACAGATCACTGCACCTGTACATAGCCCATCTGTAAATAGCCCATCCAACTACCTCATCCCCTTGCTGTATTTATTTATTTATCTTGCTCCTTTGCACCCCAGTATCTCTACTTGCACATTCATCTTCTGCACATCTACCATTCCAGTGTTTAATTGCTATATTGTAATTACTTCGCCACCATGGCCTATTTATTGCCTTACCTCCCTTATCCTTTCCTTATTTGCACACACTGTATATAGACTTTTTCTACTGTATGTTTGTTTATTCCATCTGTAACTCTGTGTTGTTGTATGTGTCGAACTGCTTTGCTTTATCTTGGCCAGGTTGCAGTTGTAAATGAGAGCTTGTTCTCAACTAGCCTAACTGGTTAAATGAAGGTGAAATAAAATACTATGGATATATTTAGTATGCCAAATGTTCCAGGATGTCGTACTAAATTCGCCAAAATATGAGGAATACACGAAGAGGACACTGTTTCAGTACTTTAGGGCCAATAATGCAATTCTTCAGGAAATGGGACATTTCCAGATTTGTTGGAAATGGCGGAAAATATGCAGTCGAAGTACAACGAGAGCGGATACAAATTCATTGCTTTAACTAATTATGACAAATATTAAGAAAATGTTGAGCAATGTAATAAAGTAATTACTTTTTAAATAAGTTAACTTACACGTTATATTGGCTGACAATTTGTTAGCTACACTGGTCTTACATAGCGTATCAGTACAGCAGTATGTACCGGTATGTTGTTAGCTAGATACCTAACGTTAGTTGGCTACTTATAGATAAAACTTGACAGTATAATAACTATAGGCTATCTAACTAACTACCCAATGTTTGACGTGATTATTCCCGTATACTAAAATGAACTAATAATATATAGTATTCAGTATATACTCATTAAGTATGTAGTATACAGTATGTTAGTGTGGGTATTCGAGCACAGCTCTTGTTTTTCATCAATGCTCATTAAGAAATGCTAGCGGCCATGACTGAAGGCAAACAAGAATTGTCTTGGGGGTGTGGTTTGATGTGGGTGTTTCTTGGATGTGTTTTTACCATTCAATTGCAATAAACAAGTGCAGTAGTGAATACGTAAGGTAAGCCAGCTTTGCTGTAGAAAACAACGTTTTGAAGTTGAGGACTTCTCCCGATGAGAATTGATACCAGAGCACGCTCATTTGGGCTACAGTTTGAATCACAACGTACCACGAGTGCGGAATCTGACTTTGGACATTGAATTATTATTATTTAAAAAATGTTGTGTTCGATCAAAACATTCGGTTTTGGAAGTGAATGTAGTGGTGCGTTTGGTTGGTGGATCTGCACATCTGTAATGAGGTAGGCTGTGCAGGTAGCCCAGATGAGAGTACGTCTGAGATGGATGAAGGTGAAAGGATCAGTGATGAGTGGTAAATTGCATCTTGGCTGACACTTAAATAACGTGCCATAGAATTATGCGGAACCACGCAAGATGTGCTGCAGGATGCCGCAACATTTAAGCTTATACGGTTCCAAAAAAGGACCGCAAAAACATACGAAATAGGTTGTTCCAACCTGTAAACGAACAGTATGCTTTCAGTCGCGTGTACTAGCTCTTCACCTGTCAACCGGAAGTTGATGATGTTGCTATGCAACCTCTTGCTAGATAGTTAGCATAACAAATGACTAGTTAGACATTTTACGACTTCAGGTGTATTCTTCAATTCAATCTGGAGAACCAGATGGGCATGGTTTGCATATTTGGTGCTATTCCATTGGTTCTACTGTGCTCGGCAAGCTCAATTAAGTGTAACAAATACAGAACCCAGGTCTGATGGCTACCTGTCTTTTGATCCCCCACCTCCAAGAGTGTTTCTCAAACGGAACGATGACTGCGCTGGCGATGAAGGTGGAGTCTGCTTCCGGTCTGAACCCCGGTCAGCTGACCCTGAGCGACCCCGCCTGGTGTCCCACCTACAGTGAAGATCGCTTCGCCTACTTCCACTTCACTGTGAACTCCTGTGGCACCACCAGGAAGGTAAAATGACTATTACCCTGAGGTGATGGGTACTGTGTATTTATGGCCTGTGTGCTTCTGTAGGTTGTAATAAGCAATTCCCCTCTACTACAGAGTTGATCAACAATTCATGCTGTATGAGTGCATTACGCATCACAATTGTAGCTATTAGCTGTTATAGGGTGTTTTTTTTCTTTCACCAATTGCTCAATACTTTGTATACAGGGAAAATGTGCCTCTACTATCAGTGTGTCCACTCCACTGCTTGAAGTTTCCCCTATTGAAGTTGCATATTTCCCCTATTGAAGTTGCATACTCTTTTAAGGTTAAAGGTTTCCTGCTACTATGTGGTCAACATCACTCGCACATTGGCCTTCCTGACCAGGCCGCGTGACAACGAGCCTTTTGTCACCTTGTGACACACACTGAAAAGCTCAAACCTTGCTTGCATTTCCAGACCATATATTTCACTCTTGTGGGGGGGGAAAGAGGGCACATCCTACGTTCATACTTATGACAACTTCATGGACTAGGGCCTTTTATTTATCACCCTAATAATGTTGTGTCTTTTTATTGGACTAAATGCAGTTTGTTAGTGCTTCCCTGCCCTGCCCAGATCAAATCAAATAATGGACAATGCGTTTACCTCAAAATCTAGGCAGTGCATTCAGCATTTGTTTTTAGGCTAGGATACTGCCAATGTCTGTAGTCCATTAGGGCCCTGTAAAATCCCCTTCAATGTTTTGACTGATTGCCCCCCCCCCAAGGTTTTTGCTCTCATAAGTACACCTTTTTCATAGAACATCTAATCGTGTTATATTTCTATGTCCACGACAACATTTTCCCAACAGATGTCAAAGAAAAGCTCTCTCACACACACACACACAGCAAGGATGGAGTGACAAAGTGTGGTGCTTAAAGACACACAGAGCCTGCAAAGGTATTACCATAATCTCTAGGCTGTGCCAAGTTCAACGAGATGCCCCGCTTGACCGTAGCTCGCTCGGTCTAAGCACAGTTACCATGAGAAAAAGTAGGCCCAAAATGAAGTCTGGCCCTAAATGTCATTTGCTTTTTGGTGACAGTGAGAGAACCGTTAGGGTGAGAAGCACAATTCGACCTCAGGTACATTCCTGAGGTCCTCCCGATCTGTGCAAGCCTAACCTTGACCGTGTAGTATTAACCCTTAACAGTTAAAAGAAGGTGTCTACCTCAAACAGTTTTGACTGACTTCTCTCCCATTAGGAATACATTGCCTGCAACCCTAAATTCAACCTGAAGCCTATGTGGGTTATGAATGCCGTATGAACCTGTATTCGATGACAATCCATCAGCCCACTATGAGGTCTACCTGTGTTGATTCTAAGCTTCCTGAAGCAACCGGAAGTGGTTAAAATCACCCTAAAAGTGTTTTTCCATACCCAAACGGATGTTTGATAGAAATAGTGAATTCAACCTTGTGTAAATCAGTCAGTTCTTAACGTATAGACTTAAAACTCAGGATTCTGTAAAAGCATACCCCAATGAGGATATGTGTTCACGTTCAGCTTCCTGTGCCAAACGGATGTGCCTTAAAATGGTCATAGGGGCTGTTTCGAAGGGTTAACAGATGTTGCATTTTCACCATTTAGATAAGCATCTTTGTGTCAATCAAAAAGTGGAAGAAATTGCATATACTGTAGCCATAATATGTAGCACAGATTGTTGGATGAAATACAAACTAACCTTGCTTACTTATTTCAAAGCGAGGGCACATATTTCAGCCTTGTGGGAAAAAACGGACAAAGAGTTGAAATTCCACAAGGCAGTGACAAAAAGCTTACAGCACCTGGTATTCCCAGGCAGTCTCCCATCCAAGTACTAACCAGGCCCGACCCTGCTTAGCTTCCGAGATCAGGCGTACTCAGCCAGTATGGTCTTAATCAAGAAACCTTCTCTAGGTGCACTATATAAAGTCAAAGTGAGTCTAATTAAATGAGCTTTTGCACAACTCCCACTTTCCAGAATGTTGACATTTTAAGAAGGAAATAGATGTGCTAAGTCATCTGTTTATGTAAACTGAAGCACATGGGTTCAATCCTTGTTCGGCGTTTATGGAAGCTAGATGATATTATGGAAATGAACTTTCATTAGAACAGTGTAAAGAAAGGGTCAATTGTATTGATATGGCCACTACGACCTGTATGCTCTAGTCGGCTGGCCCTCGCTACATATTCGTCGCCAGACCCACTGGTTCCAGGTCATCTTTTTAGTCTATGCTAGGTAAAGCTCCGCCTTATCTCAGCTCACTGGTCACGATAACAACACCCACCCGTAGCACGCGTTCCAGCAGGTATATCTCACTGGTCATCCCCAAAGCCAACACCTCCTTTGGCCGCCTTTCCTTCCAGTTCTCTGCTGACAATGACTGGAACGAATTGCAAAAATCGCTGAAGCTGGAGACATATTTCCCTCACTAACTTTCAGTGTTGCCAACTTAGCGACTTAGTCGCTGTATTTAGCAAGTATTCAGACCCCTCTGAATACTTGCAGACATTTTAATTTTACTCACTTTTTGTCTCTTCCACAATGTTATTCCTCACTCCTACAGTGTCCATCACAATTACATGCACATGGACAATTATGCAAATTAGGTGATGACATCATTTAGCAACTTCTAGTGACTTTTAGGACAGCCAATAGCTACTTTCCTTACTGAGGTGTTGGCAACACTGCTAACTTTAAACATCGGCTATCTGAGCAGCTAACTGATCGCTGCAGCTGTACAAAGCCCATCTGTAAATAGCCCACCCAATCTACCTACCTCATCCCCATATTGTTTTAATATACTTTCTGCTCCTTGCACACCTGTATTTCTACTTGCACATCATCATCTGCTCATCTATCACTCCAGTGTTAATTTGCTAAATTGTAAATACTTCGCTACTATGGCCTATTTCTTGCCTTACCTCCATTTGCACGCACTGTATATAGACTTTCTTTTTTTTCTTCTATTGTGTTATTGACTGTACGCTTGTTTATTCCATCTGTAACTCTGTGTTGTTGTTTGTGTTGCGCTACTTTGCTTTATCTTGGCCAGGTCGCAGTTGAATATGAAAACTTGTTCTCAACTAGCTTACCTGATTAATTATAGGTGAAATTTAAAAAAATAAGAAAAAACCATTTCTTTCCCAGAAAGGGGATGTAGCTCAGTGGTAGAGCGCATGCTTCGCATGTATGAAGTCCTGGGCTCAATCCCCAACTTCTCCATTCAAATTTTTTCAATGGCCCATCTCCTACTTTCCAGAATGTTGAAATTCTCAGCAGGAAACAGAGACGTGCTAAATAATTTGCTCTTGTAATCTGAAGAACATGTGTTCAATCCCTGTTCGTACATTTATGTAACAGAAGTGGCATGGTTGCCAACTTCAATTGCATCATTTTCAAAAACTGAAGTTCATGGGTTAGATGACTGTCCATACTTGCGTGTATTTAGAATTGCTGCTATCATTTCATTGTAGTTTCAATGGAGTGGTGTATATAAAAAGTACATTGTATTAATATTGCATTTTATCTGCAAATAAAATTGGATCGAAGCTCAGAGGGGGAGTGCATGCTATTTTAGTACTTGGTTCAATCCCAAGGTTCTCCACTGAGTATTTGTGTGCCAAATTCACATTACACAACTCCTACTTTCCAGAATGTTGAAATTCTCACAGGAAACAGAGATGTTATTTGTGTGCCAAATTCACATTACACAACTACTACTTTCCAGAATATTGATAAATATCTTGCAGCATAGAGTGGCATGGTGGCCAAGCGGTAAGGTGTCGGTCTTGTAAACCGAAGATCATGGGTTCAAATCCCATCCGTGCTTTACTGAAAGATAGCTGGTACCATGGGAAGGTTCTTTCACTGGAGGACTTTGAAGAAAAAAAAAAGTTCTCAAAATGGCAAACCTGCTATTATATAGTAAGGGTATGTACCTCTACGGTAGAGCTAATACTTGAAATGCATGCGCTCTGAAGTTAATCCCCAAATTTTCTGATGAGTATATTTAGTTGTGAAATGAGCTTTTGCACAACTCTACTTTCCAGAATGTTGACATTTTAAGAAGGAAATAGATGTGCTAAGTCATCTGTTTTTGTAAACTGAAGCACATGGGTTCAATCCTGGGTTCAAGCCTTGTTCGACGTTTATGGAAGCTAGATGATATTATGGAAATGTACTTTCATTAGAACAGTGTAAAGAAAGGGTCAATTGTATTGATATGGCCACTACGACCTGTATGCTCTAGTCGGCTGGCCCTCGCTACATATTCGTCGCCAGACCCACTGGTTCCAGGTCATCTTTTTAGTCTATGCTAGGTAAAGCTCCGCCTTATCTCAGCTCACTGGTCACGATAACAACACCCACCCGTAGCACGCGTTCCAGCAGGTATATCTCACTGGTCATCCCCAAAGCCAACACCTCCTTTGGCCGCCTTTCCTTCCAGTTCTCTGCTGACAATGACTGGAACGAATTGCAAAAATCGCTGAAGCTGGAGACATATTTCCCTCACTAACTTTCAGTGTTGCCAACTTAGCGACTTAGTCGCTGTATTTAGCAAGTATTCAGACCCCTCTGAATACTTGCAGACATTTTCATTTTACTCACTTTTTGTCTCTTCCACAATGTTATTCCTCACTCCTACAGTGTCCATCACAATTACATGCACATGGACAATTATGCAAATTAGGTGATGACATCATTTAGCAACTTCTAGTGACTTTTAGGACAGCCAATAGCTACTTTCCTTACTGAGGTGTTGGCAACACTGCTAACTTTAAACATCGGCTATCTGAGCAGCTAACTGATCGCTGCAGCTGTACAAAGCCCATCTGTAAATAGCCCACCCAATCTACCTACCTCATCCCCATATTGTTTTAATATACTTTCTGCTCTTTGCACACCAGTATTTCTACTTGCAGATCATCATCTGCTCATCTATCACTCCAGTGTTCATTTGCTAAATTGTAAATACTTCGCTACTATGGCCTATTTCTTGCCTTACCTCCATTTGCACGCACTGTATATAGACTTTCTTTTTTTTCTTCTATTGTGTTATTGACTGTACGCTTGTTTATTCCATCTGTAACTCTGTGTTGTTGTTTGTGTTGCGCTGCTTTGCTTTATCTTGGCCAGGTCGCAGTTGAATATGAAAACTTGTTCTCAACTAGCTTACCTGATTAATTATAGGTGAAATTTAAAAAAATAAGAAAAAACCATTTCTTTCCTAGAAAGGGGATGTAGCTCAGTGGTAGAGCGCATGCTTCGCATGTATGAGGTCCTGGGTTCAATCCCCAGCTTCTCCATTCAAATTTTTGCAGTGGCCCATCTCCTACTTTCCAGAATGTTGAAATTCTCAGCAGGAAACAGAGACGTGCTAAATAATTTGCTCTTGTAATCTGAAGAACATCTGTTCAATCCCTGTTCGTACATTTATGTAACAGAAGTGGCATGGTTGCCAACTTCAATTGCATCATTTTCAAAAACTGAAGTTCATGGGTTAGATGACTGTCCATACTTGCGTGTATTTAGAATTGCTGCTATCATTTCATTGTAGTTTCAATGGAGTAGTGTATATAAAAAGTACATTGTATTAATATTGCATTTTATCTGCAAATAAAATTGGATCGAAGCTCAGAGGGGGAGTGCATGCTATTTTAGTACTTGGTTCAATCCCAAGGTTCTCCACTGAGTATTTGTGTGCCAAATTCACATTACACAACTCCTACTTTCCAGAATGTTGAAATTCTCACAGGAAACAGAGATGTTATTTGTGTGCCAAATTCACATTACACAACTACTACTTTCCAGAATATTGATAAATATCTTCCAGTATAGAGTGGCATGGTGGCCAAGCGGTAAGGCGTCGGTCTTGTAAACCGAAGATCATGGGTTCAAATCCCATCCGTGCCTTACTGAAAGATTGCTGGTACCATGGGAAGGTTCTTTCACTGGAGGACTTTGAAGAAAAAAAAAGTCCTCATAATGGCAACTCTGCTATTATATAGTAAGGGGATGTACCTCTACGGTAGAGCTAATACTTGAAATGCATGTGCTCTGAAGTTAATCCCCAAATTTTCTGATGAGTATATTTAGTTGTGAAATGAGCTTTTGCACAACTCTACTTTCCAGAATGTTGACATTTTAAGAAGGAAATAGATGTGCTAAGTCATCTGTTTTTGTAAACTGAAGCACATGGGTTCAATCCTGGGTTCAAGCCTTGTTCGACGTTTATGGAAGCTAGATGATATTATGGAAATGTACTTTCATTAGAACAGTGTAAAGAAAGGGTCAATTGTATTGATATGGCCACTACGACCTGTATGCTCTAGTCGGCTGGCCCTCGCTACATATTCGTCGCCAGACCCACTGGTTCCAGGTCATCTTTTTAGTCTATGCTAGGTAAAGCTCCGCCTTATCTCAGCTCACTGGTCACGATAACAACACCCACCCGTAGCACGCGTTCCAGCAGGTATATCTCACTGGTCATCCCCAAAGCCAACACCTCCTTTGGCCGCCTTTCCTTCCAGTTCTCTGCTGACAATGACTGGAACGAATTGCAAAAATCGCTGAAGCTGGAGACATATTTCCCTCACTAACTTTCAGTGTTGCCAACTTAGCGACTTAGTCGCTGTATTTAGCAAGTATTCAGACCCCTCTGAATACTTGCAGACATTTTCATTTTACTCACTTTTTGTCTCTTCCACAATGTTATTCCTCACTCCTACAGTGTCCATCACAATTACATGCACATGGACAATTATGCAAATTAGGTGATGACATCATTTAGCAACTTCTAGTGACTTTTAGGACAGCCAATAGCTACTAAAATTGGATCGAAGCTCAGAGGGGGAGTGCATGCTATTTTAGTACTTGGTTCAATCCCAAGGTTCTCCACTGAGTATTTGTGTGCCAAATTCACATTACACAACTCCTACTTTCCAGAATGTTGAAATTCTCACAGGAAACAGAGATGTTATTTGTGTGCCAAATTCACATTACACAACTACTACTTTCCAGAATATTGATAAATATCTTCCAGTATAGAGTGGCATGGTGGCCAAGCGGTAAGGCGTCGGTCTTGTAAACCGAAGATTATGGGTTCAAATCCCATCCGTGCCTTACTGAAAGATAGCTGATACCATGGGAAGGTTCTTTCACTGGAGGACTTTGAAGAAAAAAAAAGTTCTCAAAATGGCAACCCTGCTATTATATAGTAAGGGGATGTACCTCTACGGTAGAGCTAATACTTGAAATGCATGCGCTCTGAAGTTAATCCCCAAATTTTCTGATGAGTATATTTAGTTGTGAAATGAGCTTTTGCACAACTCTACTTTCCAGAATGTTGACATTTTAAGAAGGAAATAGATGTGCTAAGTCATCTGTTTTTGTAAACTGAAGCACATGGGTTCAATCCTGGGTTCAAGCCTTGTTCGACGTTTATGGAAGCTAGATGATATTATGGAAATGTACTTTCATTAGAACAGTGTAAAGAAAGGGTCAATTGTATTGATATGGCCACTACGACCTGTATGCTCTAGTCGGCTGGCCCTCGCTACATATTCGTCGCCAGACCCACTGGTTCCAGGTCATCTTTTTAGTCTATGCTAGGTAAAGCTCCGCCTTATCTCAGCTCACTGGTCACGATAACAACACCCACCCGTAGCACGCGTTCCAGCAGGTATATCTCACTGGTCATCCCCAAAGCCAACACCTCCTTTGGCCGCCTTTCCTTCCAGTTCTCTGCTGACAATGACTGGAACGAATTGCAAAAATCGCTGAAGCTGGAGACATATTTCCCTCACTAACTTTCAGTGTTGCCAACTTAGCGACTTAGTCGCTGTATTTAGCAAGTATTCAGACCCCTCTGAATACTTGCAGACATTTTCATTTTACTCACTTTTTGTCTCTTCCACAATGTTATTCCTCACTCCTACAGTGTCCATCACAATTACATGCACATGGACAATTATGCAAATTAGGTGATGACATCATTTAGCAACTTCTAGTGACTTTTAGGACAGCCAATAGCTACTTTCCTTACTGAGGTGTTGGCAACACTGCTAACTTTAAACATCGGCTATCTGAGCAGCTAACTGATCGCTGCAGCTGTACAAAGCCCATCTGTAAATAGCCCACCCAATCTACCTACATCATCCCCATATTGTTTTAATATACTTTCTGCTCTTTGCACACCAGTATTTCTACTTGCACATCATCATCTGCTCATCTATCACTCCAGTGTTAATTTGCTAAATTGTAAATACTTCGCTACTATGGCCTATTTCTTGCCTTACCTCCATTTGCACGCACTGTATATAGACTTTCTTTTTTTCTTCTATTGTGTTATTGACTGTACGCTTGTTTATTCCATCTGTAACTCTGTGTTGTTGTTTGTGTTGCGCTGCTTTGCTTTATCTTGGCCAGGTCGCAGTTGAATATGAAAACTTGTTCTCAACTAGCTTACCTGATTAATTATAGGTGAAATTTAAAAAAATAAGAAAAAACCATTTCTTTCCCAGAAAGGGGATGTATCTCAGTGGTAGAGCGCATGCTTCGCATGTATGAGGTCCTAGGTTCAATCCCCAACTACTCCATTCAAATTTTTGCGATGGCCCATCTCCTACTTTCCAGAATGTTGAAATTCTCAGCAGGAAACAGAGACGTGCTAAATAATTTGCTCTTGTAATCTGAAGAACATGTGTTCAATCCCTGTTCGTACATTTATGTAACAGAAGTGGTTGCCAACTTCAATTGCATCATTTTCAAAAACTGAAGTTCATGGGTTAGATGACTGTCCATACTTGCGTGTATTTAGAATTGCTGCTATCATTTCATTGTAGTTTCAATGGAGTGGTGTATATAAAAAGTACATTGTATTAATATTGCATTTTATCTGCAAATAAAATTGGATCGAAGCTCAGAGGGGGAGTGCATGCTATTTTAGTACTTGGTTCAATCCAAGGTTCTCCACTGAGTATTTGTGTGCCAAATTCACATTACACAACTCCTACTTTCCAGAATGTTGAAATTCTCACAGGAAACAGAGATGTTATTTGTGTGCCAAATTCACATTACACAACTACTACTTTCCAGAATATTGATAAATATCTTGCAGAATAGAGTGGCATGGTGGCCAAGCTGTAAGGCGTCGGTCTTGTAAACCGAAGGTCATGGGTTCAAATCCCATCCGTGCCTTACTGAAAGATAGCTGGTTCCATGGGAAGGTTCTTTCACTGGAGGACTTTGAAGAAGAAACAAAAGTTCTCAAAATGGCAACCCTGCTATTATATAGTAAGGGGATGTGCCTCTACGGTAGAGCTAATACTTGAAATGCATGCGCTCTGAAGTTAATCCCCAAATTTTCTGACGAGTATATTTAGTTGTGAAATTTGCTTTTGCACAACTCTACTTTCCAGAATGTTGACATTTTAAGAAGGAAATAGATGTGCTAAGTCATCTGTTTTTGTAAACTGAAGCACATGGGTTCAATCCTGGGTTCAAGCCTTGTTCGACGTTTATGGAAGCTAGATGATATTATGGAAATGTACTTTCATTAGAACAGTGTAAAGAAAGGGTCAATTGTATTGATATGGCCACTACGACCTGTATGCTCTAGTCAGCTGGCCCTCGCTACATATTCGTCACCAGACCCACTGGTTCCAGGTCATCTTTTTAGTCTATGCTAGGTAAAGCTCCGCCTTATCTCAGCTCACTGGTCACGATAACAACACCCACCCGTAGCACGCGTTCCAGCAGGTATATCTCACTGGTCATCCCCAAAGCCAACACCTCCTTTGGCCGCCTTTCCTTCCAGTTCTCTGCTGACAATGACTGGAACGAATTGCAAAAATCGCTGAAGCTGGAGACATATTTCCCTCACTAACTTTCAGTGTTGCCAACTTAGTGACTTAGTCGCTGTATTTAGCAAGTATTCAGACCCCTCTGAATACTTGCAGACATTTTCATTTTACTCACTTTTTGTCTCTTCCACAATGTTATTCCTCACTCCTACAGTGTCCATCACAATTACATGCACATGGACAATTATGCAAATTAGGTGATGACATCATTTAGCAACTTCTAGTGACTTTTAGGACAGCCAATAGCTACTTTCCTTACTGAGGTGTTGGCAACACTGCTAACTTTAAACATCGGCTATCTGAGCAGCTAACTGATCGCTGCAGCTGTACAAAGCCCATCTGTAAATAGCCCACCCAATCTACCTACCTCATCCCCATATTGTTTTAATATACTTTCTGATCTTTGCACACCAGTATTTCTACTTGCACATCATCATCTGCTCATCTATCACTCCAGTGTTAATTTGCTAAATTGTAAATACTTCGCTACTATGGCCTATTTCTTGCCTTACCTCCATTTGCACGCACTGTATATAGACTTTCTTTTTTTTCTTCTATTGTGTTATTGACTGTACGCTTGTTTATTCCATCTGTAACTCTGTGTTGTTGTTTGTGTTGCGCTGCTTTGCTTTATCTTGGCCAGGTCGCAGTTGAATATGAAAACTTGTTCTCAACTAGCTTACCTGATTAATTATGGGTGAAATTTAAAAAAATAAGAAAAAACCATTTCTTTCCCAGAAAGGGGATATAGCTCAGTGGTAGAGCGCATGCTTCGCATGTATGAGGTCCTGGGTTCAATCCCCAGCTTCTCCATTCAAATTTTTGCAATGGCCCATCTCCTACTTTCCAGAATGTTGAAGTTCTCAGCAGGAAACAGAGACGTGCTAAATAATTTGCTCTTGTAATCTGAAGAACATGTGTTCAATCCCTGTTCGTACATTTATGTAACAGAAGTGGCATGGTTGCCAACTTCAATTGCATCATTTTCAAAAACTGAAGTTCATGGGTTAGATGACTGTCCATACTTGCTTGTATTTAGAATTGCTGCTATCATTTCATTGTAGTTTCAATGGAGTGGTGTATATAAAAGTACATTGTATTAATATTGCATTTTATCTGCAAATAAAATTGGATCGAAGCTCAGAGGGGGAGTGCATGCTATTTTAGTATGAGGTCCTTGGTTCAATCCCAAGGTTCTCCACTGAGTATTTGTGTGCCAAATTCACATTACACAACTCCTACTTTCCAGAATGTTGAAATTCTCACAGGAAACAGAGATGTTATTTGTGTGCCAAATTCACATTACACAACTATTACTTTCCAGAATTTTGATAAATATCTTGCAGTATAGAGTGGCATGGTGGCCAAGCGATAAGGCGTCGGTCTTGTAAACCGAAGATCATGGGTTCAAATCCCATCCGTTCCTTACTGAAAGATAGCTGGTACCATGGGAAGGTTCTTTCACTGGAGGACTTTGAAGAAAAAAAAGTTCTCAAAATGGCAACCCTGCTATTATATAGTAAGGGGATGTACCTCTACGGTAGAGCTAATACTTGAAATGCATGCGCTCTGAAGTTAATCCCCAAATTTTCTGATGAGTATATTTAGTTGTGCAATTAGCTTTTGCACAACTCTACTTTCCAGAATGTTGACATTTTAAGAAGGAAATAGATGTGCTAAGTCAACTTGCATATCATCATAGACTAGGCCGAAACGTTAATCTTTAACCTTGCCTGAATTAAACAATGCATTTTTTATAGTGAGCAAGAGTTGGGCTTTTTCCTTTTCTATGATGATGATCAAATTTTTGGCTGCACCTCAACTCAACGTTGGTTGAGCGCCCTCTGTTTTTTTGTTGTCAAATAATACATATATTTTTTAATGTACAAAGTCAATTATTCAAAGCATTAAACTTGTGATGTTTCCCACTTATTTATACAACCTACTCCACACTTACAAAGTGAAAGTTTATAGAAATTCTGAAATTAAGTAGTAAACAGAAGAAAAGCAGAATTGAGTTCAATTATAATGCAAATAATTTAATGGTCTATGGTTCAATCCCATTTCTGAAGGTCTGATGAATAATTAATATTGTTCCTCCTCTTGCTTGTGGCAGGCGCAGCAGCACACTGCCCTCCAAAGCCTGACTGCCCCTTTCCTAGCTCTGCATGGTGTGGGGTGACATCCGGGATGACCACAGCAACATCCTCTGGAAAGGGAAAAAAAGAGGATCAGGATGTAAGCCGTAGCTTCTTAACACTGGCCAGTTGAAAGGTTCTGCTAAGATGTCATGACAAACGGCACCTGTCAGAGTGCTCTCTAAGTGTTACTCACCTGCTTGGATGTCAGCTGGCAGTGTCGAAGACGGCCATCGTGAGAGTCCTTTCTTCAGGTGTGACATGCTCAATCGATCCTATTTATTTGTACTGAAATCTTTTTTTTTCTCTGCTGCTACTCGTGTTTTACAGAAACACGTTTGAGTGGGTTTTCTACAGTCTGGCGCATGTTGACACAATATGGAGAATGCATATGCTGCAAACCAGCACGACTATCACGCATCAACTATAGACGAGTTTCACTCACTACTGCAGTTTGGAGTTAGGTTGATGTTAGAGGCTACTGGAGGAAGTTATGGGGCATACTTGAACTCTGTAAGGGAACATGAACCTTTCGACTCCAGCAAATTGTGACTAATAACCCTAATCAAATTCTACGAGATGGGTTTTTGAATGCAGTACTGTATTTTCATTGAAATGGCAGATTTGTATGATTTCACACAAAAATGGATGTAATGCTTCCCACAAAGAAATTATTTTACTATTTTGTTTCAAAATGGTCCCTCTGGCATGCATATTTCTGTATGATTTAACACATGTTTGAATCCCACTTCCTTGATATTTTGAAGTTCATTTTAGTCCTCCTCCGTGCATGTTTTGTTCCATACCTGTGCCTTGGAGAAAAGAACTATAGCCCTCCAAGTCTAATACGCTATACACAACAGCAGCCTACAGTGTTAACTTATTGAGAATGTATATCATTGCATTTAACATTCAAACCTCTTTTGAACTCTTCAGATCTTAACCGGATCAAACTGGAATGTTAATATATTACCCTAAGTCAAACTGGTTTTGGTGTCTTAGACACAAAAGGTTGTTTTCTCCTCATAGTAAAAACACTGTTTCATGGTTTGGATTAAAAACACTGGGTATTTGTTACGTAGAACTTTGTGTTTTTGGGGGGGGGAAGCTATACTTAGCTCTACTGCTGTTTGTATAGAGGCCTAGTTAGAATTGTATTGCAATGACAGGTGAAGTGCTTGTTGAAATCATGCTGCCTTGCTGCTCATTCCTTAAAGTACTTATACCAATGAATACCTGTTTGTCTGTAGCCATAGCTGTTCTTAACCTGTTCAACTCTGACGCCCTCTGGTGGCATTTTATAAACGATGCATAATATTGTATACTGCCCTCATAAAGTACATTTCGGTCCTTACAGAAACATGCTTAGGGAAAGGGGAATACCTAGTCAGTTGTACAACTGAATGTATTCAACTAAAATGTGTCTTACGCATTTAACCCAACCACTCTGAATCAGAGATGTGCGGGGTCTGCCTTAATCGACATTCACGTCATCGGCGCCCGGGGAACAGTGGGTTAACTCCCTTGCTCAGGGGCAGAATGCCAGTTAAGTACTGTTAGAAAGCTAAGAACTGTGGGATTCTGATAATCGTCAGAAAAAATGTGACTATTACAGAGCCCGAGATAGGGGGGAGGTCCCAATTGTCAGTTGTTGGGGATAAGAGATTTGAAAGTCTAGGTTCGACATGAAATATGTAACCAATTACTCTCTCTAAACATGTGCACATTTCCATGGGAACAGAGCCATTTAAAAGTGCGGGGTTAGTGCAACGTTATCGTTTGACAGGATATACACATGAGAAGAAAGCTGAAGTCTCTATCCATACATTGATGTAAATGTTCCCTTGTCTGATTCCCAGTTCGTCCACTCGCTAGCAGTCGGAGATCACATGAGTTCTCTTGGCCACTTGAAACCAGTTGCGTCTGGATCCTGTCATTTCCTAATGAGCCGCCCCCAGGTGGTGAGGGTAGGCAACAATTTGTAACTGGATCCTGGACTTCCTGACAGGCCGTCCCAGGTGGTGAGGGTAGGCAACATCATATCCTCCATGCTGACCCTCAACACGGGGACCCCTCAGGGGTGCCTGCTTAGGCCCTTCCTGTACTCCATGTTTACCTGCGGCTCCATCACCATCATTAAGTTTGCCAATGACACAACTGTGGTAGGGCCTGATCACCAACGACGATGAGACAGCCTATAGGGAGGAAGTCAGAGACTTCAAAGAGAGTTTGGTATTTTCCTAGAGGGCCACAATGTGTAGTAATCTTTGGCCAAACCAGGCACACAAGAGTCTATGGAGCGATATGATGTTGAATCTGAAATTCAGTTTGTGTTGGCACTAATATCACTCCATAACATTCTAGCTATATGTCTTGGTTAATGCCTGGTTGGAAAAAAGAAAAAAAAAGACTGTAGCTCCTAAAGACATGATGGGCCACCACTTGGGTAGAAGCACTATATGGTCCTGTAGCCTACTTTGTCACATGTAAACAAGTTTAGGATGCCAAATGTTACCAAACATCCTACGCTTCCTTTAGTCCCAGTCAAACTTATCTTGACCTTTATCAACCCTACTGCATATTCCCTTTAGCTTTCATTTCAATTTCATTTATTGTACTTTGTTTGGGACGGCACAAGACACTTAAAAAAAGTATGATTTTCTCATAACAATGGAATTTTAATTCTCTGTGCTCAATACTGTACGCTATTCGCACACAGTTGTCTGTTGTAGATCTGGAACCACTGACAGAATAGGGGAGTATCTGTGGCCACGTGATAAAACACTAGTCTGGTATCAGTAGTCTGAAAATAGGAGGAAACCAGTTGGACATGTACATCAACATATGGCAGTTGACATTAATATTGTCAAAAACTCATCCTCGATGTCTCACACCTGTTGAATGACTTGTGCCTTTGGCCAGGATCCAATTTTCCCACGGAGCTGGTGTGTAAAGGACCATATAAAATCATCTGAATGAGGCTTGTTCATGTTTCAGTGGGATTATAGCATAGTTATAAACAGTTAGTTAATTTAGTGTGTCAGTTTGGTGGAGATCCAAATGAATGTAAAATCCAGACAGTTGAGGAATGCACGCAGTATGACATGAGCGATACCAAAAACATTAGCTACTGCAATCAGTTTACAACCAGGAGTTTCTTTTTAAATTAGTTTATTGCTTAAACACAAATTTTAACACAGCATAAACCAATAATGATCAAATTAGAAATCAAAGCAGTGGTAGGTTTTATGGGGAAAACATTCAATCAAATCACATACACATGGTTAGCAGATGTTATTGCGAGTGTAAATGCTTGTGCTTCTAGTTCCGACCGTGCAGTAATATCGAACAAGTAATCTAACAATTTCACAACTACCTTATACACACACAAGTGTAAAGGAATTAATAGGAATATGTACATATAAATATATAATATATATATAATATAAGTGACACATTTATTACATCATATTTGTAATTATTTAAGTGGCTATAGATGGAGTCAGTATGTTGGCAGCAGCCACTCAATGTTAGTGATGGCTGGTTAACAGTCTGATGGCCTTGAGATAGAAGCTGTTTTTCAGTCTCTCGGTCCCAGCTTTGATGCACCTGTACTGACCTCGCCTTCTGGATGACAGCAGGGTGAACAGGCAGTGGCTCGGGTGGTTGTTGTCCTTGATGGTCTTTTTGCCTTCCTGTGACATCGGGTGGTGTAAGTGTCCTGGAGGGCAGGTCGTTTTCCCCGGTGATACGTTGCGCAGTTGCTGTAACCAGGCGGTGATACAGCCTGACAGGATGCTCTCGATTGTGCATCTGTAAAGGTTTGTGACCGTTTTTAGTGACAAGCCGAATTTCTTCAGCCTCCTGTATAAGCCATTTAGCAATAACTTGACCCAAAGCGGCGATCATGCTTGCTTCGTCCCGCAAAGTATTGTTCCTAGAGATACTGAATATGGCGTTGTTAAGTGGAGATGTTATTTTCGTTTGAGTGGTTTGATCAAGGACGCAAGGCTACACGTACAAGCTTCTGCAACGAGTCGTCTGTATAAACAATAGTTTGTTGTGGGACGAAGCATGCCATGCACAAACATTTTATGTATGGGTGCTCCCAGGAATCGACCCATATT
>NW_022264428.1:0-29328 GCF_002021735.2 Oncorhynchus kisutch
ACCTAGAGTGGTGGACTGGTACAACAAATACACAGGGGTCATAGACCTAGAGTGTGGACTGGTACAACAATAACACAGGTCATAACCTAGAGTGGTGGACTGGAACAACAATAACACAGGGGACATAGACCTAGAGTGGTGGACTGGTACAACAATAAACACAGGGGTCATAGACCTAGAGTGGTGGACTGGTACAACAATAACACAGGGTCATAGACCTAGAGTGGTGGACTGGTACAACAATAACACAGGGGTCATAGACCTAGAGTGGTGGACTGGTACAACAATAACACAGGGGTCATAGACCTAGAGTGGTGGACTGGTACAACAATAACACAGCATGGCAACAACACATGACAACACAGCATGGTAGCAACACATGACAACACAGCATGGCAACAACACATGACAACACAGCATGGCAGCAACACATGACAACACAGCATGGCAACAACACATGAAAACACAACATGCAGCACCACAGCATGGCAGCACCACAGAATGGCAGCACCACAACATGGTAGCAGTACAACATGGTAGCAGTACAACATGGTAGCAGTACTACATGGCAGCACCACAACATGGTAGCATTACAACATGGCAGCACCACAACATGGCAGCACCACAACATGGCAGCACCACAACATGCAGCACCACAACATGGTAGCACCACTACATGGTAGCAGTACAACATGGCAGCACCACTACATGGTAGCACCACTACATGGCAGCACCACAACATGGTAGCAGTACAACATGGCAGCACCACTACATGGCAGCACCACAACATGGTAGCAGCACAAGCATCAAAGCAGCCCAGGACCTTGAAGGAACCCTTGAACACAGCGAAAGAGTAGCAGGACATTCTTAGTCACAATGTAATCTTGCAGTGTGTGTGTGGGTGGTACCATACACTGGAGAGGAACGGCTAAGAGAAGATCATGTGTTTGGTCAGGGTGCAGCGGACAGGATAGAGGTCAAGTGAATGAGGAAGCAGAGACAGGGTGTTGAGGACGACCATGTTTCAGAAGCCTAGTGATCTGAAGAGATGCAGGAAATAGCAGTGTACAGGTCTTTCTTCTCGTTAAAGACCATGTTTCAGAAGCCTAGTGATCTGAAGAGATGCAGGAAATAGCAGTGTACAGGTCTTTATTCTCGTTAAAGACCATGTTTCAGAAGCGTAGTGATCTGAAGTGATGCAGGAAATAGCAGTGTACAGGTCTTTCTTCTCGTTAAAGACCATGTTTCAGAAGCCTAGTGAACTGAAGTGATGCAGGAAATAGCAGTGTACAGGTCTTTCTTCTCGTTAAAGGCCATGTTTCAGAAACCTAGTGAACTGAAGTGATGCAGGAAATAGCAGTGTACAGATCTTTCTTCTCGTTAAAGACCATGTTTCAGAAGTGTAGTGATCTGAAGTGATGCAGGAAATAGCAGTGTACAGGTCTTTCTTCTCGTTAAAGACCATGTTTCATTCCCAAAGCCTCGGCGACAGAGGGGACAGCAAGAATGTCCCAAGTATTGACTTTTCTCTTTAACACTTTGACTTGGACTCAGAATTGACCCACATCAAATGTTTCAACGCCCCATATTCTACATGATTTAACGGTATGCCTTTGTCCTGAATTACTTAGGCTACGATCCAAATCAATTCAAAGTGTGTGAAAATATGTTGAAATGACATCTTAGCAGTTTGATTGACATTAGGAAAGGCTTTGGATGGAAGGGCTGGATGTTCGCGTGAAAGATATCAATGAGACCTCTGGTCCACCCCAAAACAGAGAACACCCTCCTACCAACCAGGGAACACCCCCAACCAACCAGGGAACACCCTCCTACCAACCAGGGAACACCCTTCTACCAAACAGGGAACACCCTCCTACCAACCAGGGAACACCCTCCTACCAACTAGGGAACACCCTCCTATCAACCAGGGAACACCCCCAACCAACCAGGGAACACCCCCAACCAACCAGGGAACACCCTCCTACCAACCAGGGAACACCCTCCTACCAACCAGGGAACACCCTCCTACCAACCAGGGAACACCCTCCTACCAACCAGGGAACACCCTCCTACCAACCAGGGAACACCCTCCTACCAACCAGGGAACACCCTCCTACCAACCAGGGAACACCCTCCTACCAACCAGGGAACACCCTCCTACCAACCAGGGAACACTCTCCTACCAACCAGGGAACACCCTCCTACCAACAGGGAACACCCTCCTACCAACCAGGGAACACCCTCCTACCTCATTACCCTTTAGTAATGAGTTCCCCAGCCCTAGGTACATACAGCAGACAACCCTTTAGTAATGAGTTCCCCAGCCCTAGGTACATACAGCAGACAACCCTTTAGTAATGAGTTCCCCAGCCCTAGTTACATACAGCAGACAACCCTTTAGTAATGAGTTCCCCAGCCCTAGGTACATACAGCAGGCAACCTTTAGTAATGAGTTCCCCAGCCCTAGGTACATACAGCAGACAACCCTTAGTAATGAGTTCCCCAGCCCTAGTTACATACAGCAGACAACCCTTTAGTAATGAGTTCCCCAGCCCTAGGTACATACAGCAGACAACCCTTTAGTAATGAGTTCCCCAGCCCTAGGTACATACAGCAGACAACCCTTTAGTAATGAGTTCCCCAGCCCTAGGTACATACAGCAGAACAACCCCTTTAGTAATGAGTTCCCCCAGCCCCTAGGTACATAACAGCAGACCAACCCTTAGTAATGAGTTTCCCCAGCCCTAGTTAACATACAGCAGACAACCCTTTAGTAATGAGTTCCCCAGCCCTAGTACATACAGCAGACAACCCTTTAGTTAATGAGTTCCCCAGCCCTAGTTACATACAGCAGACAACCCTTTAGTAATGAGTTCCCCAGCCCTAGGTACATACAGCAACAACCCTTTAGTAATGAGTTCCCCCAGCCCTAGTTACATACAGCAGGCAACCCTTTTTAGTAATGAGTTCCCAGCCTAGGTTACATACAGCAGACAACCCTTTAGGTAATGAGTTCCCCAGCCCTAGGTACATACAGCAGACAACCCTTTAGTAATGAGTTCCCCAGCCCTAGGTACATACAGCAGACAACCCTTTAGTAATGAGTTCCCCAGCCCTAGTTACATACAGCAGACAACCCTTTAGTAATGAGTTCCCCAGCCCTAGGTACATACAGCAGACAACCCTTTAGTAATGAGTTCCCCAGCCCTAGGTACATACAGCAGACAACCCTTTAGTAATGAGTTCCCCAGCCCTAGTTACATACAGCAGACAACCCTTTAGTAATGAGTTCCCCAGCCCTAGGTACATACAGCAGACAACCCTTTAGTAATGAGTTCCCCAGCCCTAGGTACATACAGCAGACAACCCTTTAGTAATGAGTTCCCCAGCCCTAGGTACATACAGCAGACAACCCTTTAGTAATGAGTTCCCCAGCCCTAGTTACATACAGCAGACAACCCTTTAGTAATGAGTTCCCCAGCCCTAGTTACATACAGCAGACAACCCTTTAGTAATGAGTTCCCCAGCCCTAGGTACATACAGCAGACAACCCTTTAGTAATGAGTTCCCCAGCCCTAGTTACATACAGCAGACAACCCTTTAGTAATGAGTTCCCCCCCTAGGACCTAGCAGCCCCAGCCCTAGGACTACGACATGATGAGAGTCCCCAGTCCCCCATGCTACATGACAGCCCTAGGCCATGCCCAGGACATACCCAGATGACCCTTTGTCCCCAGTCCCTAGTAGTACACCTGAGCCCTAGACAGCCCCAGGACTACCTGCATGATGACCCTCCCCCAGTCCAATGAGTAATGACCCAGCCCTAGGTACATACCCCAGACAACCCATGAGTAATGAGTCCCCAGCCCTATGGCTACATTTGAGCCCAGCCCTAGTTACAACCAACCTTTTAGTAATGAGTTCCCAGAACCCTAGTTATATCTCCACACAGCAGACAACCCTTTAGTGGTTCCCCTCTAGTTCCCCAGCCTTTCTAGGAGTTACCTAGCCCTACACCCATTGATGAGTTCCCAGCCTTTACATACAGCAGACAACCCTTTAGTAATGGAGTTCCCCAGCCCTAGTTACATACAGGTAACCCTTTAGGTAATGAGTTCCCCAGCCCTAGTACATTACAGCAGACAACCCTTTAGTAATGAGTTGCCCAGCCCTAGGTACATACAGAAGACAACCATTTAGTAATGAATTCCCCAGCCCTAGTTACATACAGCAGACAACCCTTTAGTAATGAGTTCCCCAGCCCTAGGTACATACAGCAGACAACCCTTTAGTAATGTTTCCCCGCCTAGGTACATACAGCAGACAACCCTTTAGTAATGAGTTCCCCAGCCCTAGTACATACAGCAGACAACCCTTTAGTAATGAGTTCCCAGCCCTAGGTACATACAGCAGACAACCCTTTAGTAATGAGTTCCCCACCCTAAGTTACATACAGCAGACAACCCTTTAGTAATGAGTTCCCCAGCCCTAGGTACATACAGCAGACAACCCTTTAGTAATGAGTTCCCCAGCCCTAGTTACATACAGCAGACAACCCTTTAGTAATGAGTTCCCCAGCCCTAATAACATACAGCAGACAACCCTTTAGTAATGAGTTCCCCAGCGCTAGGTACATACAGCAGACAACCCTTTAGTAATGAGTTCACCAGCCCTAATCTAAGTGTGCGTTCTCTAATTCTCCTCCTTCTCTCTTTCTTTCTCTCTCTCGGAGGACCTGAGCCCTAGGACCATGCCCCAGGACTACCTGACATGATGACTCCTTGCTGTCCCCAGTCCACCTGGCCATGCTGCTGTTCCAGTTTCAACTGACCTGAGCCTAGGACCATGCCCCAGGACTACCTGACATGATGACTCCTTGCTGTCCCCAGTCCACCTGGCCATGCTGCTGTTCCAGTTTCAACTGACCTGAGCCCTAGGACCATGCCCCAGGACTACCTGACATGATGACTCCTTGCTGTCCCCAGTCCACCTGGCCATGCTGCTGTTCCAGTTTCAACTGACCTGAGCCCTAGGACCATGCCCCAGGACTACCT
This sequence comes from Oncorhynchus kisutch, assembly GCF_002021735.2. Classification (NCBI taxonomy): domain Eukaryota; kingdom Metazoa; phylum Chordata; class Actinopteri; order Salmoniformes; family Salmonidae; genus Oncorhynchus; species Oncorhynchus kisutch. Next base: position 5,058 of record NW_022264428.1, read on the forward strand.
GACATGATGACTCCTTGCTGTCCCCAGTCCACCTGGCCATGCTGCTGCTCCAGTTTCAACTTCCACCTGACTGTGCTGCTGCTCCAGTTTCAACTGTTCTGCCTTATTATTATTCGACCATGCTGGTCATTTATGAACATTTGAACATCTTGGCCATGTTCTGTTATAATCTCCACCCGGCACAGCCAGAAGAGGACTGGCCACCCCACATAGCCTGGTTCCTCTCTAGGTTTTCTTCCTAGGTATTGGCCTTTCTAGGGAGTTTTTCCTAGCCAACCGTGCTTCTACACCTGCATTGCTTGCTGTTTGGGGTTTTAGGCTGGGTTTCTGTACAGCACTTTGAGATATCAGCTGATGTACGAAGGGCTATATAAATACATTTGATTTGATTTGATTTAGTTACATACAGCAGACAACCCTTTAGTAATGAGTTCCCCAGCCCTAGGTACATACTGCAGACAACCCTTTAGTAATGAGTTCCCCCAGCCCTAGTTACATACAGCAGACAACCCTTTAGTAATGAGTTCCCCAGCCCTAGTTACATACAGCAGACAACCCTTTAGTAATGAGTTCCCCAGCCCTAGTTACATACAGCAGACAACCCTTTAGTAATGAGTTCCCCAGCCCTAGTTACATACAGCAGACAAACCCTTTAGTAATGAGTTCCCCAGCCCTAGTTACATACAGCAGACAACCCTTTAGTAATGAGTTCCCCCAGCCCTAGGTACATACAGCAGACAACCCTTTAGTAATGAGTTCCCCAGCCCTAGGTACATACAGCAGACAACCCTTTAGTAATGAGTTCCCCAGCCCTAGTTACATACAGCAGACAACCCTTTAGTAATGAGTTCCCCAGCCCTAGTTACATACAGCAGACAAACCTTTAGTAATGAGTTCCCCAGCCCTAGTTACATACAGCAGACAACCCTTTAGTAATGAGTTCCCCAGCCCTAGTTACATACAGCAGACAACCCTTAGTAATGAGTTCCCCAGCCCTAGTTACATACAGCAGACAACCCTTTAGTAATGAGTTTCCCCAGCCCTAGGTACATACAGCAGACAACCCTTTAGTAATGAGTTCCCCAGCCCTAGGTACATACAGCAGACAACCCTTTAGTAATGAGTTCCCCAGCCCTAGGTACATACAGCAGACAACCCTTTAGTAATGAGTTCCCCAGCCCTAGTTACATACAGCAGACAACCCTTAGTAATGAGTTCCCCAGCCCTAGTACATACAGGCAGACAACCCTTTAGTAATGAGTTCCCCAGCCCTAGTACATACAGCAGACACCCTTTAGTAATGAGTTCCCCAGCCCTAGTTACATACAGCAGACAACCCTTAGTAATGAGTTCCCCAGCCCTAGTTACATACAGCAGACAACCCTTTAGTAATGAGTTCCCCAGCCCTAGGTACATACAGCAGACAACCTTTAGTAATGAGTTCCCAGCCTAGGTACATACAGCAGACAAACCCTTTAAATGAGTTCCCCAGCCCTAGGTACATACAGCAGACAACCCTTTAGTAATGAGTTCCCCAGCCCTAGGTACATACAGCAGACACCCTTTAGTAATGAGTTCCCCAGCCCTAGGTACATACAGCAGACAACCCTTTAGTAATGAGTTCCCCAGCCCTAGTTACATACAGCAGACAACCCTTTAGTAATGAGTTCCCCAGCCCTAGTTACATACAGCAGACAACCCTTTAGTAATGAGTTCCCCAGCCCTAGGTACATACAGCAGACAACCCTTTAGTAATGAGTTCCCCAGCCCTAGTTACATACAGCAGACAACCCTTTAGTAATGAGTTCCCCAGCCCTAGTTACATACAGCAGACAACCCTTTAGTAATGAGTTCCCCAGCCCTCGGTACATACAGCAGACAACCCTTTAGTAATGAGTTTCCCCAGCCCTAGTTACATACAGCAGACAACCCTTTAGTAATGAGTTCCCCAGCCCTAGGTACATACAGCAGACAACCCTTTAGTAATGAGTTCCCCAGCCCTAGTTACATACAGCAGACACCCTTAGTAATGAGTTCCCCAGCCCTAGGTACATACAGCAGACAACCCTTTAGTAATGAAGTTCCCCAGCCCTAGGTACATACAGCAGACAAACCCTTTAGTAATGAGTTTCCCCAGCCCTAGTTACATAGCAGACAACCCTTTAGTAATGAGTTTCCCCAGCCCTAGGTACATACAGCAGACAACCCTTTAGTAATGAGTTCCCCAGCCCTAGTTACATACAGCAGACAACCCTTTAGTAATTAGTTCCCCAGCCCTAGTTACATACAGCAGACAACCCTTTAGTAATGAGTTCCCCAGCCCTCGGTACATACAGCAGACACACCTTAGTAATGAGTTTCCCCCAGCCCTAGTTACATACAGCAGACAACCCTTTAGTATGAGTTCCCCAGCCCTAGGTACATACAGCAGACAACCCTTTAGTAATGAGTTCCCCAGCCCTAGTTACATACAGCAGACAACCCTTTAGTAATGAGTTCCCCAGCCCTAGGTACATACAGCAGACAACCCTTTAGTAATGAGTTCCCCAGCCCTAGGTACATACAGCAGACAACCCTTTAGTAATGAGTTCCCCAGCCCTAGTTTACATACAGCAGACAACCCTTTAGTAATGAGTTCCCCAGCCCTAGTTACATACAGCAGACAACCCTTTAGTAATGAGTTCCCCAGCCCTAGGTACAGACAGCAGACAACCCTTTAGTAATGAGTTCCCCAGCCCTAGTTACATACAGCAGACAACCCCTTTAGTAATGAGTTCCCCAGCCCTAGTTACATACAGCAGACAACCCTTTAGTATGAGTTCCCCAGCCCTAGTTACATACAGCAGACAACCCTTTAGTAATGAGTTCCCCAGCCCAAGGGTACATACTGCAGACAACCCTTTAGTAATGAGTTCCCCAGCCCTAGGTACATACAGCAGACAACCCTTTAGTAATGAGTTCCCCAGCCCTAGTTACATACTGCAGACAACCCTTTAGTAATGAGTTCCCCAGCCCTAGGTACATACAGCAGACAACCCTTTAGTAATGAGTTCCCCAGCCCTAGTTACATACAGCAGACAACCCTTTAGTAATGAGTTCCCCAGCCCTAGTTACATACAGCAGACAACCCTTTAGTAATGAGTTCCCCAGCCCTAGTTACATACAGCAGACAACCCTTTAGTAATGAGTTCCCCAGCCCTAGGTACATACAGCAGACAACCCTTAGTAATGAGTTCCCCAGCCCTAGGTACATACAGCAGACAACCCTTTAGTAATGAGTTCCCCAGCCCTAGTTACATACAGCAGACAACCCTTTAGTAATGAGTTCCCCAGCCCTAGTTACATACAGCAGACAACCCTTTAGTAATGAGTTCCCCAGCCCTAGGTACATACAGCAGACAACCCTTTAGTAATGAGTTCCCCAGCCCTAGTTACATACAGCAGACAACCCTTTAGTAATGAGTTCCTCATTGCTAAGAATAATGAATATGACTGCAGTTTCTACAGGTCATAGTTTTCAGACTGGTTGTATTGGTGCTAGCTAGGTACCAAGCTAAAGCTAGCTAGGTACCAAGCTAAAGCTAGCTAGGTACCAAGCTAAAGCTAGCTAGGTACTAAGCTAAAGCTAGCTAGGTACTAAGCTAAAGCTAGCTAGGTACCAAGCTAAAGCTAGCTAGGTACCAAGCTAAAGCTAGCTAGGTACCAAGCTAAAGCTAGCTAGGTACTAAGCTAAAGCTAGCTAGGTACCAAGCTAAAGCTAGCTAGGTACCAAGCTAAAGCTAGCTAGGTACCAAGCTAAAGCTAGCTAGGTACCAAGCTAAAGCTAGCTAGGTACTAAGCTAAAGCTAGCTAGGTACTAAGCTAAAGCTAGCGACCCCAGAAGTTGCGGTTGAACAGATGATGCTTTATTACCAACGTGGTATTGTAAACACATCGTTCGTGGCCGGTGTTTGCTTGTACCTGGTGCTACTGTATCTACTATACTGTGTTGTACAGCTTTGACAGAGCTACTGTATCTACTATACTGTGTTGCAGACTTCTTTGTACAGCTTTGACAGAGCTACTGTATCTCTTTGACACGCAAAGACCCAAACGGCGTTCCGTAGTATGTCGTGAAGCTAATAGCAGTGACGCTATTACTGTGTAGCTCTGGTAGGGCAAACATCTGAAAAACAGCGCACTGGGTAGTGTGTAACGGTGCCTGTCCGCGAAAGACAACACCCACGACAGAGGACGGTTGAGTCCATTGGGCAGTGAATTCCATTGTCTTGGCTTTAATGGTTTTCACCTTTGTGTCGTCTCGCTGAAATTCTTATTCTCTTTCAAATGACTGCTGGACTTGTTGACTGGTTGATTCACACAGCAGACATTGTGGGCGAGGTTAGGAATGATGTGTTACACTTATAGCGCTACATTTTACGTGGCGTCATTACGTCATCTACCTTCGTTATACAGGTATGCACCTCATCTACATACTTTATACAGGTATGCACCTCATCTACCTTCGTTATACAGGTATGCACCTCATTTACCTTCGTTATACAGGTATGCACCTCATCTACATACTTTATACAGGTATGCACCTCATCTACATACTTTATACAGGTATGCACCTCATCTACCTTCGTTATACAGGTATGCACCTCATCTACCTTCGTTATACAGGTATGTACCTCATCTACCTACGTTATACAGATATGCACCTTATCGACCTACGTTATACAGGTATGCACCTCATCCATCTACCTACGTTATACAGGTATGTACCTCATCTACCTGCGTTATACAGGTATGTACCTCATCTACCTTCGTTATACAGGTATGTACCTCATCTACCTATGTTATACAGATATGCACCTCATCTACCTACGTTATATAGCTATGTACCTCATCTACCCATGTTATACAGGTATGTACCAAATCTACCTATGTTATACAGGTATGTACCTCATCTACCTACATTATACAGGTATGCACGGTAGCTTTTACATCAGTTTTTAACATCGGTCATTAAACTAGACGTTGGCATTTTTTGCTAATATCGTCCGATTCCGATATGTTCACCGATATATCGTGCATCCCTAGTTATGACATATTATGACATGGTTATAACCGTGTTATAATGACGCGTGGTGTCAAGTAGTGGGACCACTTTTTCTGATGCTTACCAATAATAACGCAACAAATCGTCACATGATGGCGCATGGTTTCGCTACACATCATGAATATATTGACCAATTACATACAGCAGCCGACAAGTAGAAAAATAGAACTGAATTGAACATGACATTCATTTAAATATGATTTAAATATTCATTTAGGCCTATAGCCTACTGTTTTATTTTATACAGTCATCTCGGTTTGAATTTGAAGCATCTTTTTATACTTCGCTTGTTTGAATGAATGGCAAAAACCTTGTCAACTTTGTCCTGAAGTTATCTGCGGTTACAGAGAGACAGATAAACCGTGTGGTTCTATGTTCAGCAGGGATCTTCTGTGTTTAAAGTGATGCAGGAGAGGGAAAGCATCTAACGACGCTCTTACAGTAGCTTTTCAATAACGATGGTTTTGGGGAAACAGCTCAGAGATTTACCGATGCTCCTACGGAAGATTCTAACGATGAACTTTAGCCTTAAGATGCTTTTGGAAAAACCGGGCCCAGGTTGCTACGGTGCAACGGTCTAAGGCTACGGTCTATACGGTACGGTGATCGAGTTCAATACAGCGCTTTGAATAATAATAAGTCAACACGGTCAATGGAATATCTTGTCAGCGATGCATTATACAGGCTATGATAGGATTCATATTACCTGGTTTTGTAAATAATCAAAGGTGAATTCACCAATCGAGAGTCAATAGGTTACTGTTTTCATACACAGGTTGGACTATATATATATATATATATGGTGTTTATTTTGCGGGAAAAAGCGGGAAAAAGCGAGAGAAGTCTGCACTTACCTGCTGAAAATGTCTTCACAGACCCTCTGTATTAGCGCATGCCACAAGCAGACTCCTATTCTTTGTGGGAAGAATACAATAGCCCTGAAGTAGAGTATTAGTTGACTTCTATCACCTTGGACGTCCGAGCAGCGGGTCGCGGTATCCAGACCGCCTCGTCCTCTGCGACGCACCTGGCGTCAAAAGGTCACGCACAGGCTGGCAAAAGTAGAAAGTCGCAGGACCGTAGAAAACAGCGTTTGAACTAAACGGTTACGGTACTTCTATTACAAATGTGTGGTCTGTTTCGTCTAACTAAGATCCGCCTTACCTCCCTCCCTCTTCCCCTCTCTCTCTCCCCTCCCCTCTGGTCTGCAGGCACGGTCGCCGCTATGGCACCGACGCCCTCTACCGCAATCAGGCCGTTTACGCACGAGCCGTACCGTATTCGGATTAATTGTGTGCAGCCCATGGACCTTGCTACAGGTCCTGAACCGGGAATGCGGAACCGTGGACCCACCGGGTGTGCAGGTTTTCCAGTGGAGGACGCTTAGTGGAGGAGGGTTTATAATAATGTCTGGAACGGAGTCGATGGAATGGCATCAAACCACGTGTTTGATGTATTTGATACCATACCACCATCTCCGCTCCAGCCATTACCAGGAGCCCGTCCTTCCCAATTAAGGTGCCACCAACCTCCTGTGGTTCCAACCCAACAACAAACATGTTCCAGCCAATGAAGAACTGACTGGCTGAATCAGGTGTTCAGAAAAATTGAAGGTTTTAGTTGAATCAACGTTGTTTCCACATCCTTTCAATTAAATTTCGTTGACCCAACGATGAATAGACGTTGTCTTGACGTCTGTGTCCAGTGGGCTAGATGAAACATGTCTCTATGGCTGCATTTACACAGGCAACTTCCCAATGAACGTTATGGGCCCAATTTCCCAGAAGCAATTTAAGGCTAAATGTACCTTTATAGGAGAATCATTTAATCTCTGCGCTGTTTCCTAAAACCATCTTTATTAATGTTGCACTTGAAAACGCGCATCTGCCTCCAGTTGTAGAACAGCTAAATGCGTCATTAGATAATTTATTGTGCCGTGCCGCGTCACTTTATACACAAAAGCCTCCGATAAACATAGACGTATATGGTTTATCCGTCTCTCTGTGACCCCCGATAACTTCAGAACACAGTTAACTCCAAATACAAGGTGCCATTGTCTTTGAAAGTCATACTACTAACACGTGACATAAACACAATGCTTCAAATTAAAACCGAGATGATTCAAATATAACTACATGTTCAATCAATTGATTTACCTGGGTTACTCTGTAATTTGTTGCAATTTATTTCGTGTGTAGCAATGAAGTGTCAAATCTGGGATTTTGTGATTTTTTTATTGGGTAGCCTAAAGATTAAAATAAACCACCTCAGTATTTTCGAACGTAGGTGGTAATATCTCTCTAGGCGCAGATCCGTCTTGCAGTTTGTTTTACAATGACTACCTACCGGGGGGAACAGTGGGTTAACTGTCTTGTTCAGTAGCAGAAGGACAGATTTATACCTCGTCAGCTCAGTGATTCGATCCAGAAACCTTTCGGTTACTGACCCTCTAACCACTCGGCTACCTGCTGCCCCAAAATATTGTTAATAATGATATTATATTATATAATAATTATATTAAGGAAAGATTTGAATGGAGACGGCTGATCCGAGAGTAGCACTGGCTTTCTTTCGATCCTTTCAGTCTGGACACATGATCCAATGGCGCCCTTAGCAACGGGTAGTTACCCTTAGCGACGGGTAGTCGCCCTTAGCAAATCAAATCAAATCACATTTTATTTGTCACATACACATGGTTAGCAGATGTTAATGCGAGTGTAGCGAAATGCTTGTGCTTCTAGTTCCGACAATGCAGTAATAACCAACAAGTAATCTAACTAACAATTCCAAAACTACTGTCTTATACACAGTGTAAGGGGATAAAGAATATGTACATAAGGATATATGAATGAGTGATGGTACAGAACGGCATAGGCAAGATGCAGTAGATGGTATCGAGTACAGTATATAAATATGAGATGAGTAATGTAGGGTATGTTAACATTATATTAGGTAGCATTGTTTAAAGTGGCTAGTGATATATTTTACATCATTTCCATCAATTCCCATTATTAAAGTGGCTGGAGTTGAGTCAGTGTGTTGGCAGCAGCCACTCAATGTTAGTGGTGGCTGTTTAACAGTCTGATGGCCTTGAGATAGAAGCTGTTTTTCAGTCTCTCGGTCCCAGCTTTGATGCACCTGTACTGACCTCGCCTTCTGGATGATAGCGGGGTGAACAGGCAGTGGCTCGGGTGGTTGTTGTCCTTGATGATCTTTATGGCCTTCCTGTGACATCGGGTGGTGTAGGTGTCCTGGAGGGCAAGGTAGTTTGGCCCCGGTGATGCGTTGTGCAGACCTCACTACCTTCTGGAGAGCCTTACCCTTAGCGATGGGTAGTTACCCTTGCAACAGGTAGTTACCCTTGGCAACAGGTAGTTAGCTCTGCGTGTATAAACCAGGCCCTGGACACACACGTTCCATCTTTTATAGTAACAATATAATACCACTAGAGGTCCTCATCACATCACAGTACGTAGAGGTCCTCATCACATCACAGTAAGTAGAGGTCCTCATCACATCACAGTACGTAGAGGTCCTCATCACATCACAGTACGTAGAGGTCCTCATCACATCACAGTAAGTAGAGGTCCTCATCACATCACAGTAAGTAGAGGTCCTCATCACATCACAGTAAGTAGAGGTCCTCATCACATCACAGTAAGTAGAGGTCCTCATCACATCACAGTAAGTAGAGGTCCTCATCACAATCACAGTAAGTAGAGGTCCTCATCACAGTAAGTAGAGGTCCTCATCACAGTAAGTAGAGGTCCTCATCACATCACAGTAAGTAGAGGTCCTCATCACATCACAGTAAGTAGAGGTCCTCATCACAGTAAGTAGAGGTCCTCATCACATCACAGTAAGTAGAGGTCCTCATCACATCACAGTAATTAGAGGTCCTCATCACATCACAGTAAGTAGAGGTCCTCATCACATCACAGTAAGTAGAGGTCCTCATCACATCACAGTAAGTAGAGGTCCTCATCACATCACAGTAAGTAGAGGTCCTCATCACATCACAGTAAGTAGAGGTCCTCATCACATCACAGTAAGTAGAGATCCTCATCACATCACAGTAAGTAGAGGTCCCCATCACATCACAGTAAGTAGAGGTCCTCATCACATCACAGTAGGTAGAGGTCCTCATCATATCACAGTAAGTAGAGGTCCTCATCACATCACAGTAAGTAGAGGTCCTCATCACATAACAGTACGTAGAGGTCCTCATCACATCACAGTAAGTAGAGGTCCTCATCACATCACAGTAAGTAGAGGTCCTCATCACATCACAGTAAGTAGAGGTCCCCATCACATCACAGTAAGTAGAGGTCCTCATCACATCACAGTAGGTAGAGGTCCTCATCATATCACAGTAAGTAGAGGTCCTCATCACATCACAGTAAGTAGAGGTCCTCATCACATAACAGTACGTAGAGGTCCTCATCACATCACAGTAAGTAGAGGTCCTCATCACATCACAGTAAGTAGAGGTCCTCATCACATCACAGTAAGTAGAGGTCCCCATCACATCACAGTAAGTAGAGGTCCTCATCACATCACAGTAAGTAGAGGTCCTCATCACATCACAGTAAGTAGAGGTCCTCATCACATCACAGTAAGTAGAGGTCCTCATCACATCACAGTAAGTAGAGGTCCTCATCACAGTAAGTAGAGGTCCTCATCACATCACAGTAAGTAGAGGTCCACATCACAGTAAGTAGAGGTCCTCATCACATCACAGTAGAGACCATAGACCTACATAACTGTAGAGGGCTAGAGGCAGGGTTCAACCATAGACCATGTCAACTGTAGAGGGCTAGAGGCAGGGTTCAACCATAGACCATGTCAACTGTAGAGGGCTAGAGGCAGGGTTCAACCATAGACCTATCATAACTGTAGAGGGCTAAGGGCAGGGTTCAACCATCGACCTATCATAACTGTAGAGGGCTAGAGGCAGGGTTCAACCATAGACCTATCATAACTGTAGAGGGCTAGAGGCAGGGTTCAACCATAGACCAGGTCAACTGTAGAGGGCTAGAGGCAGGATTTAACCATAGACCAGGTCAACTGTAGAGGGCTAGAGGCAGGGTTCAACCATAGACCAGGTCAACTGTAGAGGGCTAGAGGCAGGGTTCAACCATAGACCATGTCAACTGTAGAGGGCTAGAGGCAGGGTTCAACCATAGACCATGTTAACTGTAGAGCCTCAAGAGGTGCTGAATGATTCATACTGTAAAGTGTTGTTCTTTGTTCCAGGCCTGTAGGATGGGGAAGAAACTCCTCTTCCTGGACATTGATCATGTAAAGGATTACAGAGGTTAAAGTTCAACGTGACAATGTTAGTAAATGAACCACATGTTGTGTACCGTTTCAGATTTTATTTCAACAGTCAACATACATCTACTGCTTATCAGCTTCATCCAAATGTCCACATTGTCTGTTGTAAAACTAGCTATATTCTGACACAGCAACAACAACCCCATAACAGACCTACTATCTCTCACACACGTCCACACACTGTGGGAGCTGAACCTGTCTCAGGTCTGGGTCAGGACCACTGGTCTCAGGTCAGGGTTCAGGTCTGGGTGAGGACCACTGGTGTCAGGTCAGGGTTAGGACCACTGGTCTCAGGTCAGGGATGGGACCACTGACCTCAGGAGAAGGTTCAGGTCAGGGATGGGACCACTGGTCTCAGGTCAGGGTTCAGGTCTGGGTCAGGACCACTGGTCTCAGGACAAGGTTCAGGTCTGGGATGGGACCACTGTTCTCAGGACAAGGTTCAGGTCAGGGATGGGACCACTGGTCTCAGGTCAGGGTTCAGGTCTGGGTCAGGACCACTGGTCTCAGGTCAGGGATGGGACCACTGACCTCAGGAGAAGATTCAGGTCAGGGATGGGACCACTGGTCTCAGGTCAGGGTTCAGGTCTGGGCCACTGGTCTCAGGTCAGGGATGGGACCACTGGTCTCAGGTCAGGGTTCAGGTCAGGACCACTGTTCTCAGGTCAGGGATGGGACCACAGGGTTCAGGTCAGGGATGGGACCACTGACCTCAGGACAGGGTTCAGGTCAGGGATGGGACCACTGACCTCAGGACAAGGTTCAGGTCAGGGATGGGACCACTGGTCTCAGGACAGGGAAGGGACCACTGGTCTCCAGTCAGAACTTATTCAAAGCCTTTACCACAGGTATCAGTCATTACATCATTCCTTTACCACAGGTATCAGTCATTACATCATTACATCATTCCTTTACCACAGGTTTCAGTCATTACATCATTACATCATTCCTTTACCACAGGTTTCAATCATTCAGTTCAGTTATCCGTTCAGTTATCAACCACAGGTATCAATCATTACATCATTCCTTAACCACAGGTATCAGTCATTACATCATTCCTTAACCACAGGTATCAGTCATTACATCATTCCTTAACCACAGGTATCAGTCATTACATCATTCCTTTACCACAGGTATCAGTCATTACATCATTCCTTAACCACAGGTATCAGACATTACATCATTCCTTTACCACAGGTATCAATCATTACATCATTCCTTTACCACAGGTATCAGTCATTACATCATTCCTTAACCACAGGTATCAGACAAAACCCACAACCACACCGTTAATAATATATCATATTTAGCGCTTTAATCCAAAGTGACTTACAGTCATGCGTGCGTACATTTTACGTCTGGGCGGGCCCCGGGAATCGAACCTACAACCCTGGGGTACAAGCGCCATGCTCTACCAACTGAGCTGTTCGGGAACTGTTCGGTAGCTGTTCGGTAGCTGTTCGGGAACTGTTCGGGAGCTGTTCGGTAGCTGTTCGGGAACTGTTCGGGAACTGTTCGGTAGCTGTTCGGGAACTGTTCAGTTGTTCCAGCATCTTTTCTTGCTGCTCAAATAAGACCTGAGATTTGAATTGTCAATCAGAAGAAGACGGAGGACCAGGAGAAGCCTCTAATTTGGATGTGTGAGGTATTGGATGATTTGACACAGGGCTATCAAGGATCTCTGATCGCGTTCTTCATAATGCTTCATAAAGACTTCTTAAGGTTTCATAAAGACTTCTTAAGGCTTCATAAAGACTTCTTAAGGCTTCATAAAGACTTCATAAGGCTTCATAAAGACTTCATAAGGCTTCATAAAGACTTCTTAAGGCTTCATAAAGACTTCTTAAGGCTTCATAAAGACTTCATAACGCTTCATAAAGACTTCATAAGGCTTCATAAAGACTTCTTAAGGCTTCATAAAGACTTCTTAAGGCTTCATAAAGACTTCTTAAGGCTTCATAAAGACTTCTTAAGGCTTCATAAAGACTTCATAAGGCTTCATAAAGACTTCATAAGGCTTCATAAAGACTTCATAAGGCTTCATAAAGACTTCATAAGGCTTCATAAAGACTTCTTAAGGCTTCATAAAGACTTCATTAAGGCTTCATAAAGACTTCATAAGGCTTCATAAAGACTTCATAAGGCTTCATAAAGACTTCATAAGGCTTCATAAAGACTTCATAAGGCTTCATAAAGACTTCTTAAGGCTTCATAAAGACTTCATAAGGCTTCATAAAGACTTCTTAAGGCTTCATAAAGACTTCATAAGGCTTCATAAAGACTTCTTAAGGCTTCATAAAGACTTCATAAGGCTTCATAAAGACTTCTTAAGGCTTCATAAAGACTTCATAAGGCTTCATAAAGACTTCATAAGGCTTCATAAAGACTTCATAAGGCTTCATAAAGACTTCTAAGGCTTCATAAAGACTTCTAAGGCTTCATAAAGACTTCATAAGGCTTCATAAAGACTTCATAAGGCTTCATAAAGACTTCATAAGGCTTCATAAAGACTTCATAAGGCTTCATAAAGACTTCATAAGGCTTCATAAAGACTTCATAAGGCTTCATAAAAGCTCCATGAATCCAACGTCAGGCAGACATCTACTGCTCCTTGACGACGATCATCAACATTCAGAAATAAATGAAAATGATGAACACTCATCCAAACAAAAGACTCAGTTTGTCTCAGTCCTCTCAGAGTTCACCTCTTCATCACATTCATCATCGTCACACAGCTGCTTTCTGCTTCCAGGTCAAAGTTCAACTACATGAATGCCAACTGTCGCGACACAAGTACACATAGAGCCACTTAGATCAACTCAAGGTTCAAGTCCCTAGTGGGATAATAAGATAACAAGTCTTTCCCTCAACATAGGTCTGATCTGAGGAGGTTATACTCCCTAGAACGGACGTTTCCATTCAAATCAATGATTCCGTAAGGGGTTGACTGGATGTCCCTCTCAGGACACCTCTATGACCTCCATGCTTCCTGAGAAGCTGCTGTGACTCCCCATCTCCTCCCTGGATCTAGTCTCGCCTCCTCCTCTCATCCTGTCTCCGAGTTCCATCTGACAGCTCCGTCTCTTCAGCTGCTTCTCCAAGGGTGCTCTCCTCGTGCCAGCTCCTCCGTGAGTCCCCGTGGTCGCCGCTCCTCTGCCGCCCGCGCCGCCGCACCTCCTCCAACCCCTGACTCACGCTGTACGCCGCCACGCTGCCACCCCCCAGAATGTTAGCCCCGCCTCCTAAGATGGCGGAGGTGGAGTAGAAGTGGTGTGACTCGGAGAGGTACCATCCCCCCGACGACACGGTGACGGGACCCAATAGGATGTCAGAGTGCCAGCCCTTCAGGGCGGAGCCTAGGTTAGGGGCGGGCTTGGACAGGTGCTGCTGGGAACGCGATAGGCCGAACAGGAAGCCGGTGGTGTGAGGGGTGTGGTTAGAGTTCTCCTCCATACTGCCACTACGGTGGAGCTGCTGGGAACAGGAGAGGGGAGGTGGAGGAGGCTTAGCCTGGCTGGGCTGCTTCATGCTGGGCTGGTTGGAGGTGGTAGTGGTGCTGGTAGTGGTGGAGACTACAGGAGCAGCAGTGGGAGCTGCAGACGTAGCAGCAGGGTCTGCGGGACCGTCGTCCTGCTCCTTGTCAGGGCTCGGCTCAGGTGTAGACTGCTCTGACATCTCCTTCACAGGAGAGAACTGATACGGTTTCCCTGCAGGCTCCTTGAAGCTCACGGATGGGTTATAATACTCCTGGGCTCCGGGGTGGGATGTAGGGTGGGGATACGGCCTCATGGGGGCGCTGCTGCAGCCTCCTGGCTCCCTGTACGACTTGATGTCCAGAGAGAAGGACCTTTTCAGCCGTGCAGCGCTGTCCTCCGTCCCCTGGTCCAGCTGAAGGCCTTGGAGCCCCTGGAGAGCCTGGGCAGGAGCCTCTCCTCTGGAGGCCAGGGGGCCAGGACACATGGCAGGGTCAGGGGCTCCAGCAGGGCCAGGGCAGGGTCTGGGAGGCTGGGGGTAGGGTTAGGGGGGTCGTGCTCTAGTGGGGGGTGGAGGAGAGGAGAGGATTTGACCCCGGTGGTTTCTCTGATCTCCGACCTTCCAGGAGTCTTGATCTTCTTTTCAAAGTCCAGCAGCTGACCCAGGAAGTTGAAGTTAGGAGAGATGGTGGGTCTCTTCTCCTTCACGAACCTGGAGAGGAAAGACAGAAACACACAGGACATCAGTAGAGACGCTGTAACACACTGGGTTGTTATAGAGTTGGGAAAACCTAGAGGGTCAAGACAGGGGACATTTATAACTGTAACACAGGACATCAGTAGAGACGCTGTAACACACTGGGTTGTTATAGAGTTGGGAAAACCTAGAGGGTCAATACAGGGGACATTTATAACTGTAACACAGGACATCAGTAGAGACGCTGTAACACACTGGGTTGTTATAGAGTTGGGAAAACCTAGAGGGTCAATACAGGGGACATTTATAACTGTAACACAGGACATCAGTAGAGACGCTGTAACACACTGGGTTGTTATAGAGTTGGGAAAACCTAGAGGGTCAAGACAGGGGACATTTATAACTGTAACACAGGACATCAGTAGAGACGCTGTAACACACTGGGTTGTTATAGAGTTGGGAAAACCTAGAGGGTCAAGACAGGGGACATTTATAACTGTAACACAGGACATCAGTAGAGACGCTGTAACACACTGGGTTGTTATAGAGTTGGGAAACCTAGAGGGTCAAGACAGGGGACATTTATAACTGTAACACAGGACATCAGTAGAGACGCTGTAACACACTGGGTTGTTATAGAGTTGGGAAAACCTAGAGGGTCAAGACAGGGGACATTTATAACTGTAACACAGGACATCAGTAGAGACGCTGTAACACACTGGGTTGTTATAGAGTTGGGAAAACCTAGAGGGTCAAGACAGGGGACATTTATAACTGTAACACAGGACATCAGTAGAGACGCTGTAACACACTGGGTTGTTATAGAGTTGGGAAAACCTAGAGGGTCAAGACAGGGGACATTTATAACTGTAACACAGGACATCAGTAGAGACGCTGTAACACACTGGGTTGTTATAGAGTTGGGAAAACTAGAGGGTCAATACAGGGGACATTTATAACTGTAACACAGGACATCAGTAGAGACGCTGTAACACACTGGGTTGTTATAGAGTTGGGAAAACCTAGAGGGTCAAGACAGGGGACATTTATAACTGTAACACAGGACATCAGTAGAGACGCTGTAACACACTGGGTTGTTATAGAGTTGGGAAAACCTAGAGGGTCAATACAGGGGACATTTATAACTGTAACACAGGACATCAGTAGAGACGCTGTACACACTGGGTTGTTATAGAGTTGGGAAACCTAGAGGGTCAATACAGGGGACATTTATAACTGTAACACAGGACATCAGTAGAGACGCTGTAACACACTGGGTTGTTATAGAGTTGGGAAAACCTAGAGGGTCAATACAGGGGACATTTATAACTGTAACACAGGACATCAGTAGAGATGCTGCTGAGGTTACCATCCCAGCCATCATTACAGCCCCCCACAGTGCAGTGTGTTCATTCAGGAGAACAAGCTGGGCCTTTCCATGGATCAGTGACACACAGTGTTGTTTAATCAGGGGGTCATGTGAGGATGGGTTCATTAAGACAGACAGGAAGAGGGGGTATCCTCTTAGTTACGGAGAGAACTTGGGAGGAGGGTGGTTGCTGAGTGGTCAAGTCCATAAGCAGGAAGGTGATGTGTACATGAGGCCTTGTGCCTTATTATGGTCCTACCGGGTTCAATCATCTCACCTGTAACTCCTATTATGGTCCTACAGGGTTCAATCATCTCACCTGTAAATCCTTATTATGGTCCTACCGGGTTTCAATCATCTCACCTGTAAATCCTTATTATGGTCCTACAGGGTTCAATCATCTCACCTGTAAATCCTTATTATGGTCCTACAGGGTTCAATCATCTCACCTGTAAATCCTTATTATGGTCTACTGGGTTCAATCATCTCACCTGTAAATCCTTATTATGTCCTACAGGGTTCATTCATCTCACCTGTAAATCCTTATTATGGGTTCAATCATCTCACCTGTAAATCCCTTATTATGGTCCTACAGGTTCAATCATCTCACCTGTAAATCCTTATTATGGTCCTATAGGGTTCAATCATCTCACCTGATAATCCTTATTATGGTCCTACAGGGTTCAATCATCTCACCTGTAAATCCTTATTATGGTCCTACAGGGTTCAATCATCTCACCTGTAAATCCTTATTATGGTCCTACTGGGTTCAATCATCTCACCTGTAAATCCTATTATGGTCCTACAGGGTTCAATCATCTCACCTGTAAGCTTCGTCTAGTGACATGTCCATCCTCGTCATGATGTAAGCGATAGCGATGGTTGCCGAGCGGGAGATGCCAGCCAGACAGTGGACCAGCACACAGGCGTTGGAGGCTTTGGCCTTCTCTATGAACTCTACAGATCTGTCCAACCAGGGGAGGATCTCTCGCAGAAGCTGTCGTTGACAGGAACTCGCAGGAAGTGAGACTCAGGGATGGTAGTTGGTTTGGGACATGTGTTACTGGCATTCAGGACGTACGCTATCTCATTTCTGCTGCATCACTTCCTGCAGAGGAGGAGAACACAGCTTGGTTAGAAGCTTACACACATCCCTTCCTGCAGAGGAGGGAGGAATACAGCTGGTTAGAATGCTTTACAACACATCACTTCCTGCAGAGGAGGGAGGAATAGAGCTGGTTAGAATGCTTTACACACATCACTTCCTGCAGAGGAGGGAGGAATACAGCTGGTTAGAATGCTTTACACACATCACTTCCTGCAGAGGAGGGAGACTAGAGCTGGTAGAATTGCTTTACACACATCATTCCTGCAGATGAGGGAGGAAATAGAGCTGGTTAGAATGCTTTACACACATCACTTCCTGCAGAGGAGGGAGGAATAGAGCTGGTTAGAATGCTTTACACACATCACTTCCTGCAGAGGAGGGAGGAATAGAGCTGGTTAGAATGCTTTACACACATCACTTCCTGCAGAGGAGGGGAGGAATAGAGCTGGTTAGAATGCTTTACACACATCACTTCCTGCAGAGGAGGGAGGAATAGAGCTGGTTAGAATGCTTTACACACATCACTTTCCTGCAGAGGAGGGAGGGAATAGAGCTGGTTAGAATGCTTTACACACATTCACTTCCTGCAGAGGACGGGAGGAATACAGCTGGTTAGAATGCTTTACACACATCACTTCCTGCAGAGGAGGGAGGAATACAGCTGGTTAGAATGTCTTTACACACATCACTTCCTGCAGAGGAGGGAGGAACTACAGCTGGTTAGAATGCTTTACACACATCACTTCCTGCAGAGGAGGAGGAACAAGCTGGTTAGAATGCTTTACACACATCAACTTCCTGCAGAGGGGGAGGAACACAGCTGGTTAGAATGCTTTACACACATCACTTCCTGCAGAGGAGGGAGGAATACAGCTGGTTAGAATGCTTTACACACATCACTTCCTGCAGAGGAGGGAGGAACACAGCTGGTTAGAATGCTTTACACACATCACTTCCTGCAGAGGAGGGAGGAATACAGCTGGTTAGAATGCTTTACACACATCACTTCCTGCAGAGGAGGGAGGAATACAGCTGGTTAGAATGCTTTACACACATCACTTCCTGCAGAGGAGGGAGGAACACAGCTGGTTAGAATGCTATAATATATAGTAATATATCTAATACCTTGGTGAGTACGTCTCTCTGACAGCCCAGGTAGAGGTGAGGCAGGATGCGTGTTGGCCCAGAGGTGTTGAGGGGCAGGCAGGGCTGAGAGAGGCAGGTGGGGACCAGGCAGGACGTGGCCAGAAGAGCCTTACCTTCACATAGACCTGGAAACAGCTGGGAAAACGCTGAGAAACCACCTGAAGACAGACACACAGAAACATCCCAATCAAATAAAGGATGACAGAGGTTACTGTATTGGAGATACTAAAGGTTACTGTATTAGATACTAGAGGTTACTGTATTGGAGATACAGGGGGCGGCAGCGTAGCCTAGTGGTTAGAGCATTGGACTAGTAACCAGAAGGTTGCAAGTTCAAACCCCCGAGCTGACAAGGTACAAATCTGTCGTTCTGCCCCTGAACAGGCAGTTAACCCCATTGTTCCCCAGGCCGTCATTGAAAATAAGAATATGTTCTTAACTGACTTGCCTGGTTAAATAAAGGTAAAATTTAAATACTAGAGGTTACTGTATTAGAGATACTAGAGGTTACTGTATTAGATACTAGAGGTTACTGTATTAGAGATACTATAGGTTACTGTATTAGAGATACTAGAGGTTACTGTATTAGATACTAGAGGTTACTGTATTAGAGATCACACTATAAGTTACTGTATTAGATACTAGAGGTTACTGTATTGGAGACACTAGAGGTTACTGTATTAGATACTATAGGTTTACTGTATTAGAGATACTAGAGGTTACTGTAGTAGAGACCAACTAGAGGTTACTGTATTAGATACTATAGTTACTGTATATAGAGATACTAGAGGTTTACTTATTAGATTACTAGAGGTTACTGTATTAGAGACATAGAGGTTACTGTATTAGAGGACACTAGAGGTTACTGTATTAGAGACACTAGAGATTACTGTATTAGAGACACTAGAGGTTACTGTATTAGAGACACTAGAGGTTACTTATTAGATACTAGAGTTATGTATTAGAGATACTAGAGGTTACTGTATTAGAGACACTAGAGGTTACTTATTAGATACTAGAGGTTTACTGTATTAGACGATACTAGAGGGTTACTGTATTAGAGATACTAGAGGTTACTGTATTAGAGATACTATAGGTTACTGTATGGATACTAGAGGTTACTGTATAGAGATACTATAGATGACTGTATAGAGACACTAGAGGTTACTGTATAGAGATACTAGAGATGACTGTATTAGAGATACTCGAGGTTACTGTATTGGAGATACTAGAGGTTACTGTATTAGAGATACTCGAGGTTACTGTATTAGAGACACTAGAGGTTACTTATTAGATACTCGAGGTTACTGTATTAGAGACACTAGAGGTTACTTATTAGATACTAGAGGTTACTGTATTAGAGACACTAGAGGTTACTGTAGTTAGAGATACTATAGGTTACTGTATTAGAGATACTATAGGTTACTGTATTGGAGATACTAGAGATGACTGTATTAGATACTATAGGTTACTTATTAGGATACTAGAGGTTACTGTATTAGAGACACTATAGGTTACTGTATTAGAGACACTAGAGGTTACTGTATTAGATACTAGAGGTTACTGTATTAGAGACACCTATAGGTACTGTATTAGAGATACTATAGGTTACTGTATTGGAGATACTAGAGATGACTGTATTAGATACTATAGGTTACTTATTAGATACTCGAGGTTACTGTATTAGAGACACATAGGTTACTGTATTAGAGATACTATAGGTTACTTATTAGATACTAGAGGTTACTGTATTAGAGACACTAGAGGTTACTGTATTAGAGATCTATAGGTTACTGTATTAGAAATACTATAGGTTACTTATTAGATACTAGAGGTTACTGTATTAGAGACACTATAGGTTTACTGTATTAGAGATACTATAGGTTACTTATTAGATACTAGAGGTTACTGTATTAGATACTATAGGTACTGTATTAGAGATACTATAGGTTACTTATTAGATACTAGAGGTTACTGTTTAGAGATACTAGAGGTTACTGTATTAGAGATACTAGAGGTTACTGTATTAGAGATCTATAGGTTACTGTATTAGATTACTATAGGTTACTTATTAGATACTAGAGGTTACTGTATTAGAGACACTATAGGTTACTGTATTAGAGATACTAGAGGTTACTGTATTAGAGATACTAGAGGTTACTGTATTAGAGATACTAGAGGTTACTGTATTAGATACTATAGGTTACTGTATTAGATACTTTAGGTACTTATTAGATACTAGAGATGACTGTATTAGAGACACTAGAGGTTACTGTATTAGAGATACTATAGGTTACTGTATTAGAGACACTAGAGGTTACTGTATTAGAGACACTAGAGGTTACTGTATTAGAGACACTAGAGGTTACTGTATTAGAGACCTAGAGGTTACTGTATTAGAGATACTCGAGTTACTGTATTAGAGATACTATAGGTTACTGTATTAGAGATACTCGAGGTTATGTATTAGAGATCACACTATAGGTTACTGTATTAGATACTAGAGGTTACTTATTAGCTACTATAGGTTACTGTATTAGATACTAGAGGTTACTGTATTAGAGATCACACTATAGGTTTACTGTATTAGATACTAGAGGTTACTGTATTAGATACTATAGGTTACTGTATTAGAGACACTAGAGGTTACTGTATTAGAGACACTAGAGGTACTGTATTAGAGACACTAGAGGTTACTGTATTAGAGATACTCGAGGTTATGTATTAGAGATACTATAGGTTACTGTATTAGAGATACTCGAGGTTACTGTATTGGAGGTACTATAGGTTACTGTATTAGAGATACTATAGGTTACTGTATTAGAGATACTCGAGGTTACTGTATTAGATACTAGAGGTTACTGTATTAGAGATACTCGAGGTTACTGTATTAGAGATACTATAGGTTACTGTATTAGAGATACTATAGGTTACTGTATTAGAGATACTCGAGGTTACTGTATTAGAGATACTCGAGGTTACTGTATTAGATACTAGAGGTTACTGTATTAGAGATACTCGAGGTTACTGTATTAGAGATACTATAGGTTACTGTATTAGAGACACTAGAGGTTACTGTATTAGATACTATAGGTTACTGTATTAGAGACACTAGAGGTTACTGTATTAGAGATACTATAGGCTACTGTATTAGATACACTATAGGTTACTGTATTAGAGATACTAGAGGTTACTGTATTAGAGATACTAGAGGTTACTGTATTAGATACTAGAGGTTACTGTATTAGAGATACTATAGGTTACTGTATTAGAGATACTCGAGGTTACTGTATTAGAGACACTAGAGGTTACTGTATTAGATACTAGAGGTTACTGTATTAGAGATACTCGAGGTTACTGTATTAGAGACACTAGAGGTTACTGTATTAGATACTAGAGGTTACTGTATTAGAGATACTATAGGTTACTGTATTAGAGACACTAGAGGTTACTGTATTAGATACTAGAGGTTACTGTATTAGAGATACTCGAGGTTACTGTATTAGAGACACTAGAGGTTACTGTATTAGATACTAGAGGTTACTGTATTAGAGATACTCGAGGTTACTGTATTAGAGACACTAGAGGTTACTGTATTAGATACTAGAGGTTACTGTATTAGAGATACTCGAGGTTACTGTATTAGAGATACTATAGGTTACTGTATTAGAGATACTCGAGGTTACTGTATTGGAGGTACTATAGGTTACTGTATTAGAGATACTATAGGTTACTGTATTAGAGATACTCGAGGTTACTGTATTAGATACTAGAGGTTACTGTATTAGAGATACTCGAGGTTACTGTATTAGAGATACTATAGGTTACTGTATTAGAGATACTCGAGGTTACTGTATTAGATACTAGAGGTTACTGTATTAGAGATACTCGAGGTTACTGTATTAGAGATACTATAGGTTACTGTATTAGAGATACTCGAGGTTACTGTATTAGATACTAGAGGTTACTGTATTAGAGATACTCGAGGTTACTGTATTAGAGATACTATAGGTTACTGTATTAGAGACACTAGAGGTTACTGTATTAGAGATACTATAGGTTACTGTATTAGAGACACTAGAGGTCACTGTATTAGAGATACTAGAGGTTACACATCGAACTTCGGTGTGAATGATAGATGCGTCAAAATCAGAATATGTATTTATTTTACAGAATTCCGACGAAAACATTGCAACATAGTTGGTCAAAAAAGGCCTTTAGTAACAAACTCTAATCTCACAAAGACCTGCACCATCATAAGACAAGCAGGCTCTGATATTGTACACTAAACCTGCCTAGCAACAGCAGCCAAACTGAATGGTTGTGTTGTACATTATTATCTAGCAGTGTTTATAGAGGAACAACCTGACCTGCTGAGTCCATTACACAATACTGATACACTGCCTTCTGCACCCAGCGACACACCCACACACACACAGCCACCTGTACCAGCCGACCTCAGACAAGCCCAGTCCTAGTTGCTTGGCAACCATGTACCCATGGCTCTCCAGCCTCTCCTTCAGATCTGTTCGTCCATGGATCCATCCTAAATCCATCCTAAATCTCCTCCTCTCTCATCGTCACTCTGCCTCTCTCCACCTCTCTCCTCGTCACTCTGCCTCTCTCCACCTCTCTCCTCCTCTCTCCTCCTCTCATCGTCACTCTGCCTCTCTCCACCTCTCTCCTCCTCTCATCGTCACTCTGCCTCTCTCCACCTCTCTCTCCTCTCTCCACCTCTCCTCTCCTCTCTCCACCTCTCTCCTCCTCCTCTCTCACATGACAGAAATACTGATGAACCCATGTGATTTATAACATACAGGATGGATGTACAGCTGTGTATTGTATCCAGGGTTATTTTATTTATTTGACCTTTATTTAACTAGGCAAGTCAGTTAAGAACAAATTCTTATTTTCAATGACGGCCTGGGAACAGTGGGTAACTGCCTGTTCAGGGGCAGAACGACAGATTTGTACCTTGTCAGCTCGGGGGTTTGAACTCGCAACCTTCCGGTTACTAGTCCAATGCTCTAACCACTAGGCTACGCTGCCGCCCCAGGGTAGCCTAGTGGAACCTTCCTCTGTGGGAAAAGCTTAGTGGTTTGAGTGACACAGTTTGATCAGTCTCATTTCAACACAGTCACTTCCCCATAGCAACCGTGGAGCTGCCGGATCAATGTCCATACTGCAACGTACTGCACCTGTCGTTAGAGTCAGTGACATTTGACTGTATTGTTTGTCAGGGCAGAGGACCAACAGCAGAATAATTCACTTCTCTCCAGGGAGAGTTATAATGTCTGATGTCATGTGATAACTGATGTCAGATAAAGTCTATGTTACAGGTGTTCTTAGTTTGGAGGGAAGTTCCAACTTGATGACATCATCATAGAAACAGGAAGCATATCTGAAAGGAAACAACTTCCTAACTGAGATTTGAGACAGTGAGACAGGAACCACAGAAAGCGGATCTAAAGGTATTTTAAATGTCATCTGGGACTCTCTTTAAGTCTGACAGCGGTCCAGAATAAAACTGAGAGCCTTGGACAACTTATCTGGTGTAACACACTCATTAAACCCATTCACGTCCTCATTTAACCCATTCACATCCTCATTTAACCCATTCACGTCCTCATTAACCCATTCACATCCTCATCTAACCCATTACGTCCTCATTTAACCCATTCACATCCTCATTTAAACCATTCACATCCTCATTTAACCCATTCACGTCCTCATTTAACCCATTCACGTCCTCATTTAACCCATTCACATCCTCATTTAACCCTCACGTCCTCATTTAACCCATTCACGTCCTCAATTAACCCATTCACGTCCTCAATTAACCCATTCACGTCCTCATCGTCCTCATTTAACCCATTCACATCCTATTACCCATTCACGTCCTCATTTAACCTATTCACGTCCTCATCGTCCTCATTTAACCCATCCACGTCCTCAATTAACCCATTCACATCCTCATTTAACCATTCACGTCCTCATTAACCCATTCACGTCCTCATTAACCCATTCACATCTCATT
>NW_022264429.1:0-29321 GCF_002021735.2 Oncorhynchus kisutch
GGTCCTGGGTCTGGGTCCTGGGTCCTGGGTCTGGGTCCTGGGTCCTGGGTCCTTGTGTCCTGGGTCCTGGGTCCTGGTCCTGGGTCCTGGGTCCTTGGGTCTGGGTCCTGGGTCTTGGGTCCTGGGTCTTGGGTCCTGGGTCCTGGTCTTGGGTCTTGGGTCTTTGGTCCTGGGTCCTTGGGTCTTGGGTCCTGGGTCCTGGTCTTGGGTCCTGGGTCTTGGGTCCTGGGTCCTGGGTCTGGGTCCTGGGTCTGGGTCTTGGGTCCTGGTCTTGGGTCCTGGGTCCTGGGTCCTGGGTCTTGGGTCCTGGGTCCTGGGTCTTGGGTCTTGGGTCCTGGGTCCTGGGTCTTGTCTGGGTCCTGGGTCTTGTCTGGGTCCTGGGTCCTGGGTCTGGGTCCTGGGTCCTGGGTCTGGGTCCTGGGTCCTGGGTCTTGGTCCTGGGTCCTGGGTCCTGGGTCCTGGGTTTTGGGTCCTGGGTCCTGGGTCTTGGGTCCTGGGTCTTGGGTCCTGGGTCCTGGTTCTTGGGTCTTGGGTCTTGGGTCTTGGGTCTTGGTCTTGGTCCTGGGTCCTGGGTCTTGGGTCCTGGGTCTTGGGTCCTGGGTCTGGGTCCTGGGTCCTGGGTCTTGGGTCCTGGGTCTTGGGTCCTGGGTCTGGTCCTGGGTCCTGGGTCCTGGGTCCTGGGTCCTGGGTCCTGGGTCTTGGGTTGTCCTGGGTCCTGGGTCCTGGTCCTGGGTCCTGGGTCCTGGGTCTGGGTCTTGGGTCTTGGGTCTGGGTCTGGGTCCTGGGTCCTGGTCTTGGGTCCTGGGTCTTGGTCCTGGGTCTGGGTCCTGGGTCCTGGGTCCTGGTCCTGGGTCCTGGGTCCTTGGGTCCTGGGTCCTGGGTCTGGGTCTGGGTCCTGGGTCCTGGGTCCTGGGTCCTTGGTCTGGGTCTTGGGTCTTGGTCCTGGGTCTTGGGTCCTGGGTCCTGGTCTTGGGTCTTGGGTCTTGGGTCTTGGGTCCTGGGTCCTGTGTCTTGGGTCCTGGGTCTTGGGTCCTGGGTCCTGGGTCTTGGGTCTTGTCTGGGTCCTGGGTCTTGTCTGGGTCCTGGGTCAGGGGTCTGGGTCCTGGGTCCTGGGTCTGGGTCCTGGGTCTTGGTCCTGGGTCTTGGGTCCTGGGTCCTGGGGTCCTGGGTCTTGGGTCTTGGGTCTTGGGTCTTGGGTCTTGGGTCTTGGGTCCTGGGTCCTGGGTCTTGGGTCCTGGGTCTTGGGTCCTGGGTCCTGGGTCTTGGGTCTTGGGTCTTGGGTCCTGGGTCCTGGGTCCTGGGTCTGGGTCCTGGGTCTTGGGTCCTGGGTCCTGGGTCTTGGGTCTTGGGTCCTGGGTCCTGGGTCTTGTCTGGGTCCTGGGTCTTGTCTGGGTCCTGGGTCCTGGGTCTGGGTCCTGGGTCCTGGGTCCTGGGTCCTTGGGTCCTGGGTCTTGGGTCCTGGGTCCTGGGTCCTGGGTCTGGGTCCTGGGGTCTTGGGTCCTGGGTCCTGGGTCTTGGGTCCTGGGTCTTGGGTCCTGGGTCCTGGGTCTTGGGTCTTGGGTCTTGGGTCCTGGGTCTTGGGTCTTGGGTCCTGGGTCCTGGGTCTTGGGTCCTGGTCTTGGGTCCTGGGTCCTGGTCCTGGGTCCTGGGTCCTGGGTCTTGGGTCCTGGGTCTTGTTTGGGTCCTGGGTCTGGGTCCTGGGTCCTGGGTCCTGGGGTCCTGGGTCCGGGTCCTGGGTCTTGGGTCTTGGGTCCTGGGTCCTGGGTCCTGGGTCCTGGGTCCTGGGTCTTGGTCTTGGGTCTTGGGTCCTGGGTCTTGGGTCTTGGTCTGGGTCCTGGTCCTGGGTCTTGGTCCTGGGTCTTGGGTCCTGGGTCCTGGGTCTTGGGTCCTTGTCTTGGTCCTGGGTCTTGGTCTGGGTCCTGGGTCTTGGTCTGGGTCCTGGGTCCTTGGTCTGGTCCTGGGTCCTGTGGTCCTGGGTCCTGGGTCCTGGGTCTTGGGTCCTGGGTCCTGGGTCTGGGTCCTGGGTCTTGGGTCCTGGGTCCTGGGTCCTGGGTCTTGGGTCCTGGGTCTGGGTCCTGGGTCTGGGTCTTGGGTCCTGGGTCTTGGGTCCTGGTCTTGGGTCTTGGGTCCTGGGTCCTGGGTCTTGGGTCCTGGGTCTTGGGTCCTGGGTCCTGGTCTGGGTCCTGGGTCCTGGGTCCTGGGTCCTGGGTCCTGGGTCCTTGGTCTTGGGTCTTGGGTCTTGGTCTTGGTCTTGGGTCTTGGGTCCTGGGTCTTGGGTCTTGGGTCTTGGGTCCTGGGTCCTTGGGTCTTGGGTCTTCCTGGGTCTGTTCCTGGGTCCTGGGTCTTGTCTGGGTCCTGGGTCAGGGGTCTGGGTCCTGGGTCCTGGGTCTGGGTCCTGGGTCTTGGGTCCTGGGTCTTGGGTCCTGGGTCCTGGGTCCTGGTCTTGGGTCCTTGGTTCTGGTCTTGGGTCTTGGGTCCTGGGTCCTGGGTCTTGGTCTGGGTTCTTGGGTCCTGGGTCTTGGTCCTGGTCTTGGGTCTTGGGTCTTGGGTCCTCTTGGGTCCTTGGGTCCTGGGTCTGGGGTCCTGGGTCTGGGTCCTGGGTCCTGGGTCCTTGGGTCTTGGGTCCTGGGTCCTGGGTCTTGGTCCTGGGTCCTGGGTCTTGTCTGGGTCCTGGGTCCTGGGTCTGGGTCCTGGGTCCTGGGTCTGGGTCCTGGGTCCTGGGTCTGGGTCCTGGGTCCTGGGTCCTGGGTCCTGGGTCCTGGGTCCTGGGTCTTGGGTCCTGGGTCCTGGGTCTTGGGTCCTGGGTCCTGGGTCCTGGGTCCTGGGTCTTGGGTCTGGGTCTTGGGTGGTCTTGGGTCTTGGGTCTTGGGTCCTGGGTCTGGGTCTTGGTCCTGGGTCTTGGGTCCTGGGTCCTGGGTCTGGGTCCTGGGTCCTGGGTCTTGGGTTGGGTCCTGGGTCTTGGGTCCTGGGTCTGGGTCCTGGGTCCTGGGTCCTGGGTCCTGGGTCCTTGGTTTTCCTGGGTCTTGGGTCTTGGGTCCTGGGTCCTGGGTCCTGGGTCCTGGGTCCTGGGTCTTGGGTCTGGGTCTTGGGTCCTGGGTCTTGGGTCTTGGTCTTGGGTCCTGGGTCGGGTCTTGGGTCCTGGGTCTTGGTCCTGGGTCCTGGGGTCTTGGGTCTTGGGTCCTGGTCTTGTCCTGGGTCCTGGGTCTTGGTCTGGGTCCTGGGTCCTGGGTCCTGGGTCCTGGTCCTTGGTCTTGGTCCTGGGTCCTGGTCTTGGGTCCTGGGTCCTGGGTCCTGGTCCTGGGTCCTTGGGTCCTGGGTCCTGGGTCCTGGGTCTTTGGTCCTGGGTCCTGGTCCTGGGTCCTGGGTCTTGGGTCTTGGGTCCTGGGTCTTGGGTCTTGGGTCCTGGGTCCTGGGTCTTGGGTCCTGGGTCTTGGGTCCTGGGTCCTGGGTCGGGTCCTGGGTCCTGGGTCCTGGGTCCTGGGTCCTGGGTCCTGGGTCCTGGGTCCTGGGTCTTGGGTCTTGGGTCTTGGGTCTTGGGTCCTGGGTCTTGGGTCTTGGGTCTTGGGTCCTGGGTCTTGGGTCTTGGGTCCTGGGTCTTGGTCTGGGTCCTGGGTCCTGGGTCCTGTCTTGGGTCCTGGGTCTTGGGTCTGGGTCTTGGTGGTCCTGGGTCCTGGGTCTTGGGTCCTGGGTCTTGGGTCCTGGTCCTGGGTCTTGGGTCTTGGGTCCTGGGTCTTGGGTCTGGGTCCTGGGTCTTGTCTGGGTCCTGGGTCCTGGGTCTGGGTCCTGGGTCCTGGGTCTTGGTCCTTCTGGGTCCGGGTCTTGGGTCCTGGGTCCTGGTCCTGGGTCCTGGGTCTTGGGTCCTGGGTCCTGGGTCCTGGGTCTTGGGTCCTGGGTCTTGGGTCCTGGGTCCTGGGTCTTGGGTCTTGGGTCTTGGGTCCTGGTCTTGGGTCTTGGTCCTGGGTCCTGGGTCCTTGGGTCCTGGGTCTTGGGTCCTTGGGTCCTGGTCTGGGTCCTGGGTCCTGGGCCTGGGTCCTGGGTCCTGGGTCCTGGGTCCTGGGTCTTGGGTCCTGGGTCTGGGTCCTGGGTCTTGGGTCCTGGGTCTTGGGTCCTGGGTCTTGGGTCTTGGGTCCTGGGTCTTGTCTGGGTCTGGGTCCTGGGTCCTGGGTCTGGGTCCTGGGTCCTGGGTCTGGTCCTGGGTCCTGGGTCCTTGGGTCCTGGGTCCTGGGTCTGGTCTTGGGTCCTGGGTCCTGGGTCCTGGGTCTTGGGGTCCTGGGTCTTGGGTCCTGGGTCCTGGTCTTGGTCTTGGGTCTTGGGTCCTGGTCCTGTCTTGGGTCTTGGGTCTTGGGTCCTGGGTCTGGGTCCTGGGTCCTGGTCCTGGGTCTTGGGTCCTGGGTCCTGGGTCTTGGGTCCTGGGTCCTGGGTCCTGGGTCTTGGGTCCTGGGTCCTGGGTCTGGGTGTCTGGGTCCTGGGTCCTGGGTCTTGGGTCCTTGGTTCTTCTTGGGTCTTGGGTCTTGGGTCTTGGTCCTGGGTCTTGGGGGTCCTGGGTCCTGGGTCTTGGGTCTTGGGTCTTGGGTCTTGGGTCTTGGGTCTTGGGTCCTGGGTCCTGGGTCCTGGGTCCTGGGTCCTGGGTCTTGGGTCCTGGGTCCTTTCTTGGGTCCTTGGGTCCTGGTCCTGGTCCTGGGTCTTGGGTCTTGGGTCCTGGGTCCTGGGTCCTGGGTCTTGGTTCTGGGTCTTCTTGGGTCTTGGGTCCTGGGTCTGGGTCCTGGGTCCTTGGGTCTTGGGTCTTGGGTCCTGGGTCTGGGTCCTGGGTCCTGGGTCCTGGGTCCTGGGTCCTGGGTCCTGGGTCTGGGTCTTGGGTCCTGGGTCTTGGGTCTTGGGTCCTGGGTCCTGGGTCTTGGGTCCTGGTCTGGGTCCTGGGGTCCTGGGTCTTGGTCCTGGGTCTTGGGTCTGGGTCCTGGGTCTTGGCTTGGGTCCTGGGTCCTGGGTCTTGTCTTGGGTCCTGGGTCCTGGGTCCTGGGTCCTGGGTCCTGGGTCTTGGGTCCTTGGTCTTGGGGTCCTGGGTCTTGGGTCTTGGTCTTGGGTCCTGGGTCCTGGGTCTTGGGTCCTGGGTCTTGGGTCCTGGGTCCTGGGTCTTGGGTCTTGGGTCCTGGTCTTGGTCTGGGTCCTGGGTCTTGTCTGGGTCCTTGGTCCTGGGTCTTGGGTCCTGGGTCCTTGGTCTTGGGTCCTGGGTCTTGGGGTCTGGGTCCTGGGTCCTGGGTCCTGGGTCCTGGGTCTTGGGTCCTGGGTCCTTGGGGGTCCTGGGTCTTGGGTCCTGGGTCTTGGGGTCCTGGGTCCTGGTCTTGGTGTTTGGTCCTGGGTCTTGGGTCTTGGGTCCTGGGTCCTGGGTCCTTGGGTCTTCCTGGTCTTGGGTCCTGGGTCCTGGGTCTGGGTCCTGGGTCTGGGTCCTTGGTTCCTGGGTCCTGGGTCCTGGTCCTGGGTCCTGGGTCTTGGGTCTTGGGTCCTGGGTCTTGGGTCCTGGGTCTTGGGTCTTGGTTCCTGGGTCCTGGGTGTCTTGGGTCTTGGGTCCTGGGTCTTGCTGGGTCCTGGGTCCTGGGTCCTGGTCTTGGGTCCTGGGTCTTGGTCTTGGGTCTTGGGTCCTGGGTCCTGGGTCCTTGGGTCCTGGGTCTTGGGTCCTGGGTCCTGGGTCTTGGGTCTTGGGTCCTTGGGTCCTGTCTGGGTCCTGGGTCTTGCTTGGGTCCTGGTCCTGGGTCCTGGGTCCTGGGTCCTGGGTCTTGGTCCTGGGTCTGGGTCTGGGTCCTGGGTCCTGGGTCCTGGGTCCTGGGTCTTGGGTCCTGGGTCCTGGGTCCTGGGTCTTGGGTCCTGGGTCTTGGGTCCTGGGTCCTGGGTCTTGGGTCTTGGGTCTTGGGTCCTGGGTCTTGGGTCTTGGGTCCTGGGTCCTTGGTCTTGGGTCCTGGTCTTGGGTCCTGGGTCCTGGGTCTTGGGCCTGGGTCCTGGGGGTCCTGGGTCCTGGGTCCTGGGGTCCTGGGTCCTGGGTCTTGGGTCTTGGGTCTTGGGTCCTGGGTCTTGGGTCCTTGGGTCCTGGGTCTGGGTCTTGGGTCTTGGGTCCTTGGTCTTGGTGGTGTCTGGGTCTTGGGTCCTGGGTCTTGGGTCTTGGGTCCTGGGTCTGGGTCCTGGGTCCTGGGTCCTTGGGTCCTTGGTCCTGGGTCTGGGTCTTGGGTCCTGGGTCCTGGGTCCTTGGGTCCTGGGTCCTGGGTCTTGGGTCCTGGGTCCTGGGTCCTTTGGGTCTTGGGTCCTGGGTCTTTTGGGTCTTGGGTCTTGGGTCCTGGGTCTTGGGTCTGGGTCTTGGGTCTTGGGTCTTGGGTCTTGGGTCTTGGGTCCTGGGTCTTGGGTCCTGGGTCCTGGGTCCTGGGTCCTGGGTCTGGGTCCTGGGTCCTGGGTCCTGGGTCCTGGGTCTTGGGTCTTGGGTCCTTGGGTCGGGTCCTGGGTCTTGGGTCCTGGTCCTGGGTCCTGGGTCCTGGGTCCTGGGTCTTGGGTCTTGGGTCTTGGGTCCTGGGTCTGGGTCTTGGGTCTTGGGTCTTGGGTCTGGGTCTGGGTCTTGGGTCTTGGGTCTTGGGTCTTGGGTCTTGGGTCTTGGGTCCTTGGGTCTTGGGTCTTGGTTTGGGTCCTGGGTCCTGGGTCTTGGTCTCTTGGTCTTGGGTCTTGGGTCCTTGGGTCTGGGTCTTGGGTCTTGGGTTGGGTCCTGGGTCCTGGGTCTTGGGTCTGGGTCTTGGTCCTTGGTCCTGGTCCTGGGTCCTGGGTCCTGGGTCCTGGTCCTTGGTCTTGGGTCCTGGGTCCTGGGTCCTGGGTCCTGGGTCCTGGGTCCTGGGTCCTGGGTCCTGGTCTTGGTCTGGGTCCTTGGTCTTGTCCTGGGTCCTGGGTCGGGTCCTGGGTCCTGGGTCCTTGGGTCCTGGGTCTTGGTCCTGGGTCCTGGGTCTGGGTCTGGGTCCTGGGTCCTTGGTCCTGGGTCCTGGGTCTTGGGTCTTGGTTGGGTCCTGGGTCCTGGGTCTTGGGTCCTGGGTCTTGGGTCCTGGGTCTTGGGTCCTGGGTCTTGGGTCCTGGGTCCTGGGTCTGGGTCCTTGGTCCTGGGTCCTGGGTCCTGGGTCTTGGGTCTTGGGTCTGGGTCTTGGGTCTTGGGTCCTGGGTCCTTGGTCCTGGGTCTTGGGTCCTGGGTCCTGGGTCCTGGTCTTGGGTCTTGGTCTTGGTGGTCTTGGGTCTTGGTCTGGGTCCTGGGTCCTGGGTCTTGGGTCTTGGGTCTTGGTCTTGGGTCCTGGGTCTTGGTCCTGGGTCCTGGGTCCTGGGTCCTTGGGTCTGGGTCCTGGGTCCTGGGTCTGGGTCCTGGGTCCTGGTCCTGGGTCCTTGGGTCTTGGGTCTTGGGTCCTGGGTCCTGGGTCTTGGGTCCTCTTGGTCTTGGTCCTGGGTCTTGGGTCTCTGGGTCTTGGGTCCTTGGGTCTTGGGTCCTGGGTCCTGGGTCTGGGTCCTGGGTCCTGGGTCCTTGGTCCTGGGTCCTTGGGTCCTGGGTCCTGGGTCCTGGTCTTGGGTCCTGGTCCTGGGTCCTGGGTCTTGGGTCTTGGGTCTTGGTCTTGGGTCTTGGGTCCTGGGTCCTGGGTCCTGGTCCTGGGTCTTGGGTCCTGGGTCCTGGGGTCTGGGTCCTGGGTCCTGGGTCCTGGGTCTTGGGTCCTTGGGTCCTGGGTCTTGGGTCCTGGGTCTTGGGTCCTGGGTCTTGGGTCCTTTGGTCTTGGGTCCTGGGTCCTGGGTCCTGGGTCCTGGGTCTTGGGTCTTGGGTCTTGGGTCTTGGGTCCTGGGTCCTGGGTCCTTGGTCCTGGGTCTTGGGTCCTGGGTCTTGGGTCCTGGGTCCTGGGTCTTGGGTCCTGGGTCTTGGGTCCTGGGTCCTGGGTCCTGGTCTTGGGTCTTGGTCCTGGGTCTTGGGTCTTGGGTCTTGGGTCTTGGGTCCTGGGTCCTGGGTCTTGGGTCTTGGGTCCTGGGTCTTGGGTCCTGGGTCCTGGGTCCTGGGTCCTGGGTCTTGGGTCCTGGGTCCTGGGTCCTGGTCCTGGGTCTTGGGTCTTGGGTCTTGGGTCCTGGGTCCTGGGTCTTTGGGGTCCTGGGTCCTGGGTCCTGGGTCCTGGGTCCTGGGTCCTGGTCTTGGGTCTTGGGTCCTGGGTCTTGGGTCTTGGGTCTTGGTCTTGGGTCCTGGGTCCTGGGTCCTTGGGTCTTGGGTCTTGGTCTTGGGTCCTGGGTCCTGGGTCCTGGGTCCTGGGTCCTGGGTCCTGGGTCCTGGGTCTTGGGTCTTGGGTCCTGGGTCCTGGGTCCTGGGTCCTGGGTCCTGGGTCTGGTCTTGGGTCCTGGGTCCTGGGTCCTGGGTCTTGGGTCCTGGGTCCTGGGTCTGGGTCCTGGGTCCTGGGTCCTGGGTCCTGGGTCTTGGGTCCTGGGTCCTGGGTCTGGGTCCTGGGTCCTGGGTCCTGGGTCCTGGGTCCTGGGTCTTGGGTCTTGGGTCCTGGGTCCTGGGTCTTGGGTCCTGGGTCTTGGGTCCTGGGTCTTGGGTCCTGGGTCTTGGGTCCTGGGTCCTGGGTCCTGGGTCTGGGTCCTGGGTCCTGGGTCCTGGGTCTTGGGTCCTGGGTCCTGGGTCTGGGTCCTGGGTCCTGGGTCCTGGGTCCTGGGTCCTGGGTCTTGGGTCTTGGGTCTTGGGTCCTGGGTCCTGGGTCTTGGGTCCTGGGTCTTGGGTCCTGGGTCTTGGGTCCTGGGTCTGGGTCCTGGGTCCTGGGTCCTGGGTCCTGGGTCTTGGGTCTTGGGTCCTGGGTCTTGGGTCTGGGTCCTGGGTCCTGGGTCTTGGGTCCTGGGTCTTGGGTCCTGGGTCCTGGGTCCTGGGTCTTGGGTCTTGGGTCTTGGGTCTTGGGTCTTGGGTCTTGGTCCTGGGTCTTGGGTCTTGGGTCTTGGGTCCTGGGTCCTGGGTCTTGGGTCTTGGGTCTTGGGTCTTGGGTCTTGGGTCCTGGGTCTTGGGTCTTGGGTCCTGGGTCTTGGGTCTTGGGTCTTGGGTCTTGGGTCTTGGGTCCTGGGTCCTGGGTCTTGGGTCCTGGGTCTTGGGTCTTGGGTCCTGGGTCCTGGGTCTGGGTCCTGGGTCTTGGGTCCTGGGTCCTGGGTCCTGGGTCTTGGGTCTTGGGTCTTGGGTCCTGGGTCTTGGGTCTTGGGTCTTGGGTCCTGGGTCCTGGGTCCTGGGTCCTGGGTCCTGGGTCCTGGGTCCTGGGTCTTGGGTCCTGGGTCCTGGGTCCTGGGTCCTGGGTCCTGGGTCCTGGGTCCTGGGTCTTGGGTCTTGGGTCCTGGGTCCTGGGTCCTGGGTCTTGGGTCTTGGGTCTTGGGTCTGGGTCTTGGGTCCTGGGTCTGGGTCCTGGGTCCTGGGTCCTGGGTCTTGGGTCTTGGGTCCTGGGTCCTGGGTCCTGGGTCCTGGGTCCTGGGTCTTGGGTCCTGGTTCTTGGGTCTTGGGTCCTGGGTCTTGGGGTCTTGGTCCTGGTCTGGGTCTTGGGTCTTGGGTCCTGGGTCTTGGGTCCGGGGTCCTGGGTCTTGGGTCCTGGGTCGTGGGTCTTGGGGGTCTTGGGTCTGGGTCTTGGGTCTTGGGTCTTGGTCCTGGGTCTTGGTCTTGGGTCTGGGTCTTGGGTCCGGGGTCTTTGGGTCCTGGTCTTGGGTCTTGGGTCCTGGGTCCTGGGTCTTGGGGTCCTGGGTCTTGGGTCTTGGTCCTGGTCTTGGTCCTGGGTCTTGGTCCTGGTCGTGGGTCTGGGTCTTGGGTCCTGGGTCCTGGGTCTTGTCTGGGTCCTGGGTCTTGTCTGGTCCTGGTCCGGGGTCCTGGGTCTTGGTCTGGTCTTGGGTCTTGGGGTCCTGGGTCCTGGGTCTTGTCTGGGTCCTGGGTCTTGTCTGGGTCCTGGGTCCTGGGTCCTGGGTCTTGGGTCTTGGGGTCCTGGGTCTTGGGTCTGGTGGGGTCTTGGGTCCTGGGTCCTGGGTCCTGGGTCCTGGGTCCTGGGTCTTGGGTCTTGGGTCTTGGGTCTTGGGTCTTGGGTCTTGGGTCTTGGGTCCTGGGTCCTGGGTCTTGGGTCCTGGGTCTTGGGTCTTGGGTCCTGGGTCTTGGGTCTTGGGTCTTGGGTCTTTGAAGTAAACACCCTCTTTTAACTATTAAGGGTTAATGCCACACGGTCAACGTTAGGCTTGCACGGATCGGGAGGACCTTAGGAACGTACCTGAGGTCGAATTGTGCTTCTCACCCTAACGGTTCTCTCACTGTCACCCAAAAGCAAATGACGTTGTGGGGCATGCTTCATTTTGGGCCTACTTTTCTAATGGTCGCTGCGCCTAGACCGAGCGAGCTACGGTCAAGCGGGATATCTCGTTGAACTCGGCACGGCCTAGAGATTATATTTATGCCATTGCCTGCTCTCTGTGTCTTTGAGCACCGCACTTTATCACTCCATCCTTGCTGTGTGTGTATGTGAAAGCTTTTCTTTGACATCTGTTGGGAGAAATGACTGATTTACAGTTCATGAGGGTTACCTAGTCACACATATGAAGTTTTGGAGAGATGTGACTTTTCTAACCCTTCAAAACAGACAGTGTGACCCAATTAAAGGCACTTCCGGTTGGCACAGGAAGCTATAAGTAAACACATGTCTTGATTGACATAGAAACTTACAGAATCCTGAGTTTTAAGTCTTTAAGTTAAGAATTGACTGATCTACGATCTACACAGGGTTGAATGTAGTCATTTTCACCTTTGAAGGTTATGTACATCAAAACACCTTTTGGGTTATAACCTGGTTAGGGGTGTTTGGCCTTTAGGCCTGTATGTCCCTTCATCCCATGAGAGAGAGTTTAACTTTTTAAGCCTCTCTGTGTCTTCTTATTCATAATCTTTAAATTTTTGGGTTACCAGATGCACAACAATCAGTATCCATCGTGAAATTTCAAAGTGTCCATAATGCACTCAGGTCGCCCCTGACAGAGAGAGGGCCGTAGTAGGGTGTTTCCATAGCGGGCATTAATATCAGAATGACCCTTAAATGCATTTAGGACCATATTTGAATTTTTGGGTTACCAGATGCACGTTTTCAATCACCAGGTGCACGGGTCTATTTCCTCCTCCAGCACTTGGCTAACAGTCCATAAAGCACCCAGGTCGGCCCTGAGTGAAAGAGGGCCATAGTAGGGTGCTCCTATAGCGGGCATTAAAATCAGAATGACCCTTAAATGCATTTAGGACCATATTTGAATTTTTGGGTTACCAGATGCACGTTTTCAATCACCAGGTGCACGGGTCTATTTCCTCTTGGGTTACCAGATGCACGTTTTCAATCACCAGGTGCACGGGTCTATTTCCTCCTCCAGCACTTGGCTAACAGTCCATAAAGCACCCAGGTCGGCCCTGAGTGAAAGAGGGCCATAGTAGGGTGCTCCTATAGCGGGCATTAAAATCAGAATGACCCTTAAATGCATTTAGGACCATATTTGAATTTTTGGGTTACCAGATGCACGTTTTCAATCACCAGGTGCACGGGTCTATTTCCTCTTGGGTTACCAGATGCACGTTTTCAATCACCAGGTGCACGGGTCTATTTCCTCCTCCAGCACTTGGCTAACAGTCCATAAAGCACCCAGGTCGGCCCTGAGTGAAAGAGGGCCGTAGTAGGGTGCTCCTATAGCGGGCATTAAAATCAGAATGACCCTTAAATGCATTTAAGACCATATTTGAATTTTTGGGTTACCAGATGCACGTTTTCAATCACCAGGTGCACGGGTCTATTTCCTCCTCCAGCACTTGGCTAACAGTCCATAAAGCACCCAGGACGGCCCTGAGTGAAAGAGGGCCGTAGTAGGGTGCTCCTATAGCGGGCATTAAAATCAGAATGACCGTTAAATGCATTTTGGGCCTTCTTTTTTTCAAAGTCGCTGCACTCAGAACGAGCTACGGTCAAGCGGGGCGTCTCGTTGAACTCGGCACAGTCTGGAGACTGTGGTGATGCCATTTTTTGTGTTGATTTCAGAATGCCATTTTGGTGATGGTCCCTCTCCGTTTAAACACATTGCAAATGTACAAAAGTCAACTAGCAAGTCAGTGTCCATCAGTCAATTAGATGTCATTATGACACCAAACTGATATCAATTGACACCAAACCCACTTTTTCCTACTCATTTAGAAGCCAACTATCACATATGTCAGAGCAGGCCCATAATTCACAGCGCCTTCGGTTTAAAACATAATAAAAACGTAAAACACATAGTTACGTTCTAGCTGCGGGTCCAGGTCGGACATTATGTGTAGGCCTATGTGAGGCGACCCCGAATCCCGAGTTTCGGCTCGATAGGTCCTTCGGTGCCCGAGTAAAACCCTAATTGGTGCTGAAAATCCACTTTTTTCCATGCCTTGCTACGGGGTCCTTGAATGAGCTATCGGACAGAAACGTTGGGATCTGTCTCTATGGGCCGAGCCGGTTTCAATGCACCTAGCCTTGCGTCTCTGAGACTTTTCTAAATGTCGTCATTTTCGTAACGGTCAAAATGAATTGAAGTCATTGCAAATGTACGAGGCTGTTTCTCGGTCCGAGAACCTTCTAGAGCCACGTAACTCACCACGCACTATTGACCGGAGGTCTAGAACAGGATTCTAAAGTTTCGGAACTCTAGGTCTGACGGTTCTTTTTTAGCTCGAAC
Source organism: Oncorhynchus kisutch (assembly GCF_002021735.2). Classification (NCBI taxonomy): domain Eukaryota; kingdom Metazoa; phylum Chordata; class Actinopteri; order Salmoniformes; family Salmonidae; genus Oncorhynchus; species Oncorhynchus kisutch. The sequence goes on from NW_022264429.1 coordinate 12,724, forward strand.
AAAGCTAACTATTGCAGTCACTGTCTGTATCTACGCACCCCAATACGTCCCTCCATCCAAGTTGTGTTTTAGGGTGATTTATTTTTCCTTTGAAATTTTAAGGGAAAAATGTCTGATTTACAGTTCATGGGGGTTGCCTAATCACATATATGAAGTTTTGGAAAGATCTGACTTTTTTAACCCCTCGAAACAGCCCAAGAGACACCAATTATGACACTTCCGGTTGGCACAGGAAGCTATAAATCAACACATATCCTCACTGGGGTATGCTTTTACAGAATCCTGAGTTTTAAGTCCTTACGTTAAGAATTGACTGATTTACACAGGGTTGAATGCACTATGTCTATCAAACTGCAGGCAGGGTATGGATAAACACTTTTAGGGTGATTTTAACCACTTCCGGTTGTTCCAGGAAGCTTAGAATCAACACAGGTAGACCTCGTAGTGGCCTGATGGACTGTCATCGAAGACAGGTTCATACGACATTCATAACCCACATAGGCTTCAGGTTGAATTTAGGGGTGCAGGCAATGTATTCCTATGGGGAGAGAAGTCAATGCAAACTCTTTGAAGTAAACACCCTCTTTTAACTATTAAGGGTTAATGCCACACGGTCAACGTTAGGCTTGCACGGATCGGGAGGACCTTAGGAACGTACCTGAGGTCGAATTGTGCTTCTCACCCTAACGGTTCTCTCACTGTCACCCAAAAGCAAATGACGTTGTGGGGCAGGCTTCATTTTGGGCCTACTTTTCTAATGGTCGCTGCGCTTAGACCGAGCGAGCTACGGTCAAGCGGGATATCTCGTTGAACTCGGCACGGCCTAGAGATTATGTTTATTCCATTGCCTGCTCTCTGTGTCTTTGAGCACCGCACTTTATCACTCCATCCTTGCTGTGTGTGTGTGTGAGAGCTTTTCTTTGACATCTGCTGGGAGAAATGACTGATTTACAGTTTAGGAGGGTTACCTAGTCACACATATGAAGTTTTGGAGAGATGTGACTTTTCTAACCCTTCAAAACAGACAGTGTGACCCAATTAAAGGCACTTCCGGTTGGCACAGGAAGCTATAAGTAAACACATGTCTTGATTGACATAGAAACTTACAGAATCCTGAGTTTTAAGTCTTTAAGTTAAGAATTGACTGATCTACGATCTACACAGGGTTGAATGTAGTCATTTTCACCTTTGAAGGTTATGTACATCAAAACACCTTTTGGGTTAATTTAACCACTTCCGTTTGCTTCAGGAAGCTTAGAATTGGCACAGGTAGACCTCATAGTGGTCTGATGGACTGTCATGAAGGGCCAGCCTTCATTTTGGGCCTACTTTTCTAATGGTCGCTGTGCTTAGACCGAGCGAGCTACGCTCAAGCGGGGCATCTTGTTGAACTCGGCACGGCCTAGAGAATATGGAAATGCCATTGTAGGCTTTGTGTGTCTTTAAGCACCGCACTTTGTCACTCCATCCTTGCTGTGTGTGTGTTTCTGTGTGTGTGTGTGTGAGAGAGAGCTTTTCTTTGACATCTGTTGGGAGAAATGACTGACGTACAGTTTATGGGGGTTGCCTAATCACACATATGAAGTTTTGAAAAGATCTGACCTTTTTAACCCTTGGAAAATGCCACTGTGACACCATTTAAGGCACTTCCGGTTGGCACAGGAAGCTATAAATAAACTCATATCCTGATTGAGGTATGCCTTTACATAATCCTGAGTTTTAAGTCTTTACGTTAAGAACTGAGTTATTTACGGAGGGTTTAGGGAGTGTGTGTTATTTCAGAAAATCATAAAAAATCACAGAAATCTCGCAGAGCTCCGCAGCACACTTTAAAAAGATTCGTAAGAACACCCTGCAACTGGATCTGTAACCGTTGAAAAAAAAACACCTATCCGTGAACATCACCAATCTGTCGTTGTACGATTTCTCTTAAATGACGATAGACAAATGGCTGTTTTTTTTATTTATTGACACCGGAGGCTCCTTGACTTTGACGTGAAGTGGAAAAATAATTTCTCTATTTTCATTTTGGACCTTTAATCCCAGATAAATGGCCATAACTCAAAAACCGTTGAGGCCTAGACGCCATCTTGTTCGGGGCCAACTGCCCGTTATGCCAAACCTACGCTCACCGAGTTTCGGCTTTGAAATATTTTCAGTTTTCGAGATAAGGCCCCGTCGTGAATCGTGATGTTTTGTCCAATAGCAATATGATTGCTTATGCCCTCTTGTGGGAATTTCCGGGACAGCGGCAAAATGAACAAAATCTTATTATTTTTGTAAAACGGAAACCGAATGTCCGACAAAGTTCATTTGATGACTTCCCGGTAGGTCCGGCCCTGCCGCTCGGCCCGACGCCGTCCGCGAATTTTACAAACGATTTCGGATGTCTAGTAAGGGACCGTACATTTGCAATATGGACTTTCTCACTAACCATATGGCACCTGCCGAAATCTTCCCTTAAGGTATGCAAGTGCTGGCGCGTAAACTAACAAGTCAACCAAGAGCATAGCCTGACAAGACTGGACACTCTTGGTTGCTTCTTGCAGAAATCGAACCAGGGACTTTCAGATCTTCAGTCTAACGCTCTCCCAACTGTGCTATTTCAGCAATGCACTTAACTTAATTATGTGGCACCATTGACAATTTACATGCATGTGACTCACAATTTTGAAACTCAAAATGTACATATTAGCCAGTACGGGGATCGAACCATTGACCTTTGCATTACTAGCATCAGACTCTAACCAACTGAGCTAACCGGCCACTAGCTATTGGGTGCAATTGTTGAGATGCACTGAGCCTCTGCAAGTGCTGGCACGTAAACTAACAAGTCAACCAAGAGCATAGCCTTACAAGACTGGACACTCTTGGTTGATTCTTGCAGAAATTCCAAACAGCTGGGGAATTTGATCAATTGGTAGCATGCTATAGGTATTGGGATCGATGCCCGCATTCCCCAAAAACACATATTTTTGTGGATCCAAGAAAGCTCCAGTTCACACTTCATGCAGCCTTGTCTTACGACAACCTACTGTCATGTAACAATGACTAGCAACTTTCCTGTCACACTGATGTCAAAATGTCAGATGAAAAAGCAAGACATTACTTACTTTCCGAGGAGCAGCGTGACACACACCATTGAGGACCACAACAAAGCTGGGGATAGTTTCCTTGAAGCCAGAGCATATAGAAAGAACAAATACAAATGCCAAAAACCGGGATTGAACCAGAGACCATTAGATCTTCAGTCTAACACTCTCCCAACTGAGATATTTCTGCAATTCACTAAACTTAATTATGTGGCACCATTGACAATTTACATGCATGTGACTCACAATTTTGACACTCAAAATGTACATATTAGCCAGTACGGGGATCGAACCCATGACCCAGACCAAGACCAAGACCCAGACTAAGACCAAGAACAAGACCAGACAAAGAACAAGACCAAGACAAGACAAGACCAAGACCAAAACCAGGCGGAAGGGTAGCCTAGTGGTTAGAGTGCTGGACTAGTAATTGAAAGGTTGCAAGTTCAAACCCCCAAGCTGACAAGGACTTGGTGTCTGGGTCTTGTCTGGGTCAAACAAAAGACCCACAAAACAAAAGACCCACAAAACAAAAGACCCACAAAACAAAAGACCCACCAAACCAAACAAAAGACCCACCAAACAAAAGATCCACCAAACAAAGACCCACCAAACAAAAGCCCACCAAACAAAAGACCCAAGACCCAGACCACACCAAGACATTTTGACATCAGTGTTACAGGAAAGTTGCTTGTCATTGTTACATGACAGTAGGTTGTCGTAAGACAAAGCTGCATGAAGTGTGAACTACAGTTTTCTTGGATCCATAAAACAATGTGCTTTTGGAGAATGCGGGCATCGATCCCACTACCTCACGCATGCAAAGCATTTGACCTAATTCCCCAGCAGTTTGGAATTTCCGCAAGAAGCAACCAAGAGTGTCCAGTCTTGTCAGGCTATGCTCTTGGTTGACTTGTTAGTTTACGCGCCAGGCACCATTGACAATTTACATGCATGTGACTCAGAATTTTGACACTCAAAATCTACATATTAGCCAGTACGGGGATCGAATCCAGGACCTTGGCATTATTAGCACCACACTCTAACCTACTGAGCTAACCGCTCACTAGCTATTGCACGCAATTGTTGAGATGCACCAAGCCTCTGCAAGTGCTGGCGCGTAAACTAACAAGTCAACCAAGAGCATTGCCTGACAAGACTGGACACTCTTGGTTGCTTCTTGCGGAAATTCCAAACAGCTGGGGAATTTGATCAATTGGTAGCATGCTATAGGTATTGGGGTCGATGCCCGCATTCCCCAAAAACACATTTTTTTTGTGGATCCAAGAAAGCTTCAGTTCACACTTCATGCAGCCTTGTCTTACGACAACCTACTGTCATGTCACAATGACAAGCAACTTTCCTGTCACACTGATGTCAAAATGTCAGATGAAAAAGCAAAGCATTACTTACTTTCAGAGGAGCAGCGTGACACACACCATTGAGATCCACAAATAAAGCTGTGGATAGTTTCCTTGAAGCCAGAGCATAAGGAAAGAACAAATACAAATCCCGAAATCGAACCAGGGACTTTCAGATCTTCAGTCTAACGCTCTCCCAACTGAGCTATTTCTGCAATGCACTTAACTTAATTATGTGGCACCATTGACAATTTACATGCATGTGACTCACAATTTTGAAACTCAAAATGTACATATTAGCCAGTACGGGGATCGAACCATTGACCTTTGCATTACTAGCATCAGACTCTAACCAACTGAGCTAACCGGCCACTAGCTATTGGGTGCAATTGTTGAGATGCACTGAGCCTCTGCAAGTGCTGGCACGTAAACTAACAAGTCAACCAAGAGCATAGCCTGACAAGACTGGACACTCTTGGTTGATTCTTGCAGAAATTCCAAACAGCTGGGGAATTTGATCAATTGGTAGCATGCTATAGGTATTGGGATCGATGCCCGCATTCCCCAAAAACACATATTTTTGTGGATCCAAGAAAGCTCCAGTTCACACTTCATGCAGCCTTGTCTTACGACAACCTACTGTCATGTAACAATGACTAGCAACTTTCCTGTCACACTGATGTCAAAATGTCAGATGAAAAAGCAAGACATTACTTACTTTCCGAGGAGCAGCGTGACACACACCATTGAGGACCACAACAAAGCTGGGGATAGTTTCCTTGAAGCCAGAGCATATAGAAAGAACAAATACAAATGCCAAAAACCGGGATTGAACCAGAGACCATTAGATCTTCAGTCTAACACTCTCCCAACTGAGATATTTCTGCAATTCACTAAACTTAATTATGTGGCACCATTGACAATTTACATGCATGTGACTCACAATTTTGACACTCAAAATGTACATATTAGCCAGTACGGGGATCGAACCCATGACCCAGACCAAGACCAAGACCCAGACTAAGACCAAGAACAAGACCAGACAAAGAACAAGACCAAGACAAGACAAGACCAAGACCAAAACCAGGCGGAAGGGTAGCCTAGTGGTTAGAGTGCTGGACTAGTAATTGAAAGGTTGCAAGTTCAAGCTGACAAGGACTTGGTGTCTGGGTCTTGTCTGGGTCAAACAAAAGACCCACAAAACAAAAGACCAACAAAACAAAAGACCCACCAAACCAAACAAAAGACCCACCAAACAAAAGATCCACCAAACAAAGACCCACCAAACAAAAGCCCACCAAACAAAAGCCCACCAAACAAAAGACCCAAGACCCAGACCACACCAAGACATTTTGACATCAGTGTTACAGGAAAGTTGCTTGTCATTGTTACATGACAGTAGGTTGTCGTAAGACAAAGCTGCATGAAGTGTGAACTACAGTTTTCTTGGATCCATAAAACAATGTGCTTTTGGAGAATGCGGGCATCGATCCCACTACCTCACGCATGCAAAGCATTTGACCTAATTCCCCAGCAGTTTGGAATTTCCGCAAGAAGCAACCAAGAGTGTCCAGTCTTGTCAGGCTATGCTCTTGGTTGACTTGTTAGTTTACGCGCCAGGCACCATTGACAATTTACATGCATGTGACTCAGAATTTTGACACTCAAAATCTACATATTAGCCAGTACGGGGATCGAATCCAGGACCTTGGCATTATTAGCACCACACTCTAACCTACTGAGCTAACCGCTCACTAGCTATTGCACGCAATTGTTGAGATGCACCAAGCCTCTGCAAGTGCTGGCGCGTAAACTAACAAGTCAACCAAGAGCATTGCCTGACAAGACTGGACACTCTTGGTTGCTTCTTGCGGAAATTCCAAACAGCTGGGGAATTTGATCAATTGGTAGCATGCTATAGGTATTGGGGTCGATGCCCGCATTCCCCAAAAACACATTTTTTTTGTGGATCCAAGAAAGCTTCAGTTCACACTTCATGCAGCCTTGTCTTACGACAACCTACTGTCATGTCACAATGACAAGCAACTTTCCTGTCACACTGATGTCAAAATGTCAGATGAAAAAGCAAAGCATTACTTACTTTCAGAGGAGCAGCGTGACACACACCATTGAGATCCACAAATAAAGCTGTGGATAGTTTCCTTGAAGCCAGAGCATAAAGAAAGAACAAATACAAATCCCGAAATCGAACCAGGGACTTTCAGATCTTCAGTCTAACGCTCTCCCAACTGAGCTATTTCTGCAATGCACTTAACTTAATTATGTGGCACCATTGACAATTTACATGCATGTGACTCACAATTTTGACACTCAAAATGTACATATTAGCCAGTACGGGGATCGAACCGAAGACCTTTGCATAATTAGCATCAGACTCTAACCAACTGAGCTAACCGGACACTAGCTATTGGATGCATTTGGTTGAGATGCACTAAGCCTCTGCAAGTGCTGGCGCGTAAACTAACAAGTCAACCAAGAGCATAGCCTGACAAGACTGGACACTCTTGGTTGCTTCTTGCAGAAATTCCAAACAGCTGGGGAATTTGATCAATTGGTAGCATGCTATAGGTATTGGGATCGATGCCCGCATTCCCCAAAAACACATTTTTTTGTGGATCCAAGAAAGCTCCAGTTCACACTTCATGCAGCCTTGTCTTACGACAACCTACTGTCATGTCCCAATGACAAGCAACTTTCCTGTCACACTGATGTCAAAATGTCAGATGAAAAAGCAAAGCATTACTTACTTTCAAAGGAGCAGCGTGACACACACCATTGAGATCCACAAAGAAAGCTGTGGATAGTTTCCTTGAAGCCAGAGCATAAAGAAAGAACAAATACAAATCCCGAAAACCAGGTTCGAACCAGGGACTTTTAAATCTTCAGTCTAACGCTCTGCCAACTGAGCAATTTCAGCAAATGCACTTAACATAATTATGTGGCACCATTGACAATTTACATGCATGTGACTCACAATTTTGACATTCAAAATGTACATATTAGCCAGTACGGGGATCAAACCCATGACCTTTGCATTACTAGCATCAGACTCTAACCAACTGAGCTAACCGGCCACTAGCTATTGGGTGCAATTGTTGAGATGCACTGAGCCTCTGCAAGTGCTGGCACATAAACTAACAAGTCAACCAAGAGCATAGCCTGACAAGACTGAACACTCTTGGTTGCTTCTTGCAGAAATTCCAAACAGCTGGGGAATTTGATCAATTGGTAGCATGCTATAGGTATTGGGATCGATGCCCGCATTCCCCAAAAACACATTTTTTTGTGGATCCAAGAAAGCTCCAGTTCACACTTCATGCAGCCTTGTCTTACTACAACCTACTGTCATGTAACAATGACTAGCAACTTTCCTGTCACACTGATGTCAAAATGTCAGATGAAAAAGCAAGACATTACTTACTTTCTGAGGAGCAGCGTGGCACACACCATTGAGGACCACAACAAAGCTGGGGATAGTTTCCTTGAAGCCAGAGCATAAAGAAAGAACAAATACAAATGCCAAAAACCAGGATTGAACCAGAGACCATTAGATCTTCAGTCTAACACTCTCCCAACTGAGATATTTCTGCAATTCACTAAACTTAATTATGTGGCACCATTGACAATTTACATGCATGTGACTCACAATTTTGACACTCAAAATGTACATATTAGCCAGTACGGGGATCGAACCCATGACCCAGACCAAGACCAAGACCCAGACTAAGACCAAGAACAAGACCAGACCAAGAACAAGACCAAGACAAGACAAGACCAAGACCAAAACCAGGCGGAAGGGTAGCCTAGTGGTTAGAGCGCTGGACTAGTAATTGAAAGGTTGCAAGTTCAAACCCCCAAGCTGACAAGGTCTTGGTGTCTGGGTCTTGTCTGGGTCAAACAAAAGACCCACCAAACAAAAGATCCACCAAACAAAAGATCCACCAAACAAAAGACTGGACACTCTTGGTTGCTTCTTGCGGAAATTCCAAACAGCTGGGGAATTTGATCAATTGGTAGCATGCTATAGGTATTGGGGTCGATGCCCGCATTCCCCAAAAACACATTTTTTTTGTGGATCCAAGAAAGCTTCAGTTCACACTTCATGCAGCCTTGTCTTACGACAACCTACTGTCATGTCACAATGACAAGCAACTTTCCTGTCACACTGATGTCAAAATGTCAGATGAAAAAGCAAAGCATTACTTACTTTCAGAGGAGCAGCGTGACACACACCATTGAGATCCACAAACAAAGCTGTGGATAGTTTCCTTGAAGCCAGAGCATAAAGAAAGAATAAATACAAATCCCGAAAACCGGGATTGAACCAGGGACTTTCAGATCTTCAGTCTAACGCTCTCCCAACTGAGCTATTTCAGCAATGCACTTAACTTAATTATGTGGCACCATTGACAATTTACATGCATGTGACTCACAATTTTGACACTCAAAATGTACATATTAGCCAGTACGGGGATCAAACCCATGAACTTTGCATTATTAGCATCAGACTCTAACCAACTGAGCTAACCGGACACTAGCTATTGGGTGCATTTGGTTGAGATGCACTAAGCCTCTGCAAGTGCTGGCGCGTAAACTAACAAGTCAACCAAGAGCATAGCCTGACAAGACTGGACACTCTTGGTTGCTTCTTGCAGAAATTCCAAACAGCTGGGGAATTTGATCAATTGGTAGCATGCTATAGGTATTGGGATCGATGCCCGCATTCCCCAAAAACACATTTTTTTGTGGATCCAAGAAAGCTCCAGTTCACACTTCATGCAGCCTTGTCTTACGACAACCTACTGTCATGTAACAATGACTAGCAACTTTCCTGTCACACTGATGTCAAAATGTCAGATGAAAAAGCAAGACATTACTTACTTTCTGAGGAGCAGCGTGGCACACACCACTGAGGACCACAACAAAGCTGGGGATAGTTTCCTTGAAGCCAGAGCATAAAGAAAGAACAAATACAAATGCCAAAAACCAGGATTGAACCAGAGACCATTAGATCTTCAGTCTAACACTCTCCCAACTGAGATATTTCTGCAATTCACTAAACTTAATTATGTGGCACCATTGACAATTTACATGCATGTGACTCACAATTTTGACACTCAAAATGTACATATTAGCCAGTACGGGGATCGAACCCATGACCCAGACCAAGACCAAGACCCAGACTAATACCAAGAACAAGACCAGACCAAGAACAAGACCAAGACAAGACAAGACCAAGACCAAAACCAGGCGGAAGGGTAGCCTAGTGGTTAGAGCGCTGGACTAGTAATTGAAAGGTTGCAAATTCAAACCCCCAAGCTGACAAGGTCTTGGTGTCTGGGTCTTGTCTGGGTCAAACAAAAGATCCACCAAACAAAAGATCCACCAAACAAAAGACTGGACACTCTTGGTTGCTTCTTGCGGAAATTCCAAACAGCTGGGGAATTTGATCAATTGGTAGCATGCTATAGGTATTGGGGTCGATGCCCGCATTCCCCAAAAACACATTTTTTTTGTGGATCCAAGAAAGCTTCAGTTCACACTTCATGCAGCCTTGTCTTACGACAACCTACTGTCATGTCACAATGACAAGCAACTTTCCTGTCACACTGATGTCAAAATGTCAGATGAAAAAGCAAAGCATTACTTACTTTCAGAGGAGCAGCGTGACACACACCATTGAGATCCACAAACAAAGCTGTGGATAGTTTCCTTGAAGCCAGAGCATAAAGAAAGAACAAATACAAATCCCGAAAACCGGGATTGAACCAGGGACTTTCAGATCTTCAGTCTAACGCTCTCCCAACTGAGCTATTTCAGCAATGCACTTAACTTAATTATGTGGCACCATTGACAATTTACATGCATGTGACTCACAATTTTGACACTCAAAATGTACATATTAGCCAGTACGGGGATCAAACCCATGACCTTTGCATTATTAGCATCAGACTCTAACCAACTGAGCTAACCGGACACTAGCTATTGGGCGCATTTGGTTGAGATGCACTAAGCCTCTGCAAGTGCTGGCGCGTAAACTAACAAGTCAACCAAGAGCATAGCCTGACAAGACTGGACACTCTTGGTTGCTTCTTGCAGAAATTCCAAACAGCTGGGGAATTTGATCAATTGGTAGCATGCTATAGGTATTGGGATCGATGCCCGCATTCCCCAAAAACAATTTTTTTTGTGGATCCAAGAAAGCTCCAGTTCACACTTCATGCAGCCTTGTCTTACGACAACCTACTGTCATGTAACAATGACTAGCAACTTTCCTGTCACACTGATGTCAAAATGTCAGATGAAAAAGCAAGACATTACTTACTTTCTGAGGAGCAGCGTGGCACACACCATTGAGGACCACAACAAAGCTGGGGATAGTTTCCTTGAAGCCAGAGCATAAAGAAAGAACAAATACAAATGCCAAAAACCGGGATTGAACCAGAGACCATTAGATCTTCAGTCTAACACTCTCCCAACTGAGATATTTCTGCAATTCACTAAACTTAATTATGTGGCACCATTGACAATTTACATGCATGTGACTCACAATTTTGACACTCAAAATGTACATATTAGCCAGTACGGGGATCGAACCCATGACCCAGACCAAGACCAAGACCCAGACTAAGACCAAGAACAAGACCAGACCAAGAACAAGACCAAGACAAGACAAGACCAAGACCAAAACCAGGCGGAAGGGTAGCCTAGTGGTTAGAGCACTGGACTAGTAATTGAAAGGTTGCAAGTTCAAACCCCCAAGCTGACAAGGTCTTGGTGTCTGGGTCTTGTCTGGGTCAAACAAAAGACCCACCAAACAAAAGATCCACCAAACAAAAGATCCACCAAACAAAAGATCCACCAAACAAAAGATCCACCAAACAAAAGATCCACCAAACAAAAGACTGGACACTCTTGGTTGCTTCTTGCGGAAATTCCAAACAGCTGGGGAATTTGATCAATTGGTAGCATGCTATAGGTATTGGGGTCGATGCCCGCATTCCCCAAAAACACATTTTTTTTGTGGATCCAAGAAAGCTTCAGTTCACACTTCATGCAGCCTTGTCTTACGACAACCTACTGTCATGTCACAATGACAAGCAACTTTCCTGTCACACTGATGTCAAAATGTCAGATGAAAAAGCAAAGCATTACTTACTTTCAGAGGAGCAGCGTGACACACACCATTGAGATCCACAAACAAAGCTGTGGATAGTTTCCTTGAAGCCAGAGCATAAAGAAAGAACAAATACAAATCCCGAAAACCGGGATTGAACCAGGGACTTTCAGATCTTCAGTCTAACGCTCTCCCAACTGAGCTATTTCAGCAATGCACTTAACTTAATTATGTGGCACCATTGACAATTTACATGCATGTGACTCACAATTTTGACACTCAAAATGTACATATTAGCCAGTACGGGGATCAAACCCATGACCTTTGCATTATTAGCATCAGACTCTAACCAACTGAGCTAACCGGACACTAGCTATTGGGCGCATTTGGTTGAGATGCACTAAGCCTCTGCAAGTGCTGGCGCGTAAACTAACAAGTCAACCAAGAGCATAGCCTGACAAGACTGGACACTCTTGGTTGCTTCTTGCAGAAATTCCAAACAGCTGGGGAATTTGATCAATTGGTAGCATGCTATAGGTATTGGGATCGATGCCCGCATTCCCCAAAAACAATTTTTTTTGTGGATCCAAGAAAGCTCCAGTTCACACTTCATGCAGCCTTGTCTTACGACAACCTACTGTCATGTAACAATGACTAGCAACTTTCCTGTCACACTGATGTCAAAATGTCAGATGAAAAAGCAAGACATTACTTACTTTCTGAGGAGCAGCGTGGCACACACCATTGAGGACCACAACAAAGCTGGGGATAGTTTCCTTGAAGCCAGAGCATAAAGAAAGAACAAATACAAATGCCAAAAACCGGGATTGAACCAGAGACCATTAGATCTTCAGTCTAACACTCTCCCAACTGAGATATTTCTGCAATTCACTAAACTTAATTATGTGGCACCATTGACAATTTACATGCATGTGACTCACAATTTTGACACTCAAAATGTACATATTAGCCAGTACGGGGATCGAACCCATGACCCAGACCAAGACCAAGACCCAGACTAAGACCAAGAACAAGACCAGACCAAGAACAAGACCAAGACAAGACAAGACCAAGACCAAAACCAGGCGGAAGGGTAGCCTAGTGGTTAGAGCACTGGACTAGTAATTGAAAGGTTGCAAGTTCAAACCCCCAAGCTGACAAGGTCTTGGTGTCTGGGTCTTGTCTGGGTCAAACAAAAGACCCACCAAACAAAAGATCCACCAAACAAAAGATCCACCAAACAAAAGATCCACCAAACAAAAGACTGGACACTCTTGGTTGCTTCTTGCGGAAATTCCAAACAGCTGGGGAATTTGATCAATTGGTAGCATGCTATAGGTATTGGGGTCGATGCCCGCATTCCCCAAAAACACATTTTTTTTGTGGATCCAAGAAAGCTTCAGTTCACACTTCATGCAGCCTTGTCTTACGACAACCTACTGTCATGTCACAATGACAAGCAACTTTCCTGTCACACTGATGTCAAAATGTCAGATGAAAAAGCAAAGCATTACTTACTTTCAGAGGAGCAGCGTGACACACACCATTGAGATCCACAAACAAAGCTGTGGATAGTTTCCTTGAAGCCAGAGCATAAAGAAAGAACAAATACAAATCCCGAAAACCGGGATTGAACCAGGGACTTTCAGATCTTCAGTCTAACGCTCTCCCAACTGAGCTATTTCAGCAATGCACTTAACTTAATTATGTGGCACCATTGACAATTTACATGCATGTGACTCACAATTTTGACACTCAAAATGTACATATTAGCCAGTACGGGGATCAAACCCATGACCTTTGCATTATTAGCATCAGACTCTAACCAACTGAGCTAACCGGACACTAGCTATTGGGCGAATTTGGTTGAGATGCACTAAGCCTCTGCAAGTGCTGGCGCGTAAACTAACAAGTCAACCAAGAGCATAGCCTGACAAGACTGGACACTCTTGGTTGCTTCTTGCAGAAATTCCAAACAGCTGGGGAATTTGATCAATTGGTAGCATGCTATAGGTATTGGGATCGATGCCCGCATTCCCCAAAAACACATTTTTTTGTGGATCCAAGAAAGCTCCAGTTCACACTTCATGCAGCCTTGTCTTACGACAACCTACTGTCATGTAACAATGACTAGCAACTTTCCTGTCACACTGATGTCAAAATGTCAGATGAAAAAGCAAAGCATTACTTACTTTCAAAGGAGCAGCGTGACACACACCATTGAGATCCACAAAGAAAGTTGTGGATAGTTTCCTTGAAGCCAGAGCATAAAGAAAGAACAATACAAATCCGGAAAACCGGGATCGAACCAGGGACTTTTAAATCTTCAGTCTAACGCTCTCCCAACTGAGCAATTTCAGCAATGCACTTAACTTAATTATGTGGCACCATTGACAATTTACATGCATGTGACTCAGAATTTTGACACTCAAAATGTACATATTAGCCAGTACGGGGATCGAACCCATGACCCAGACCAAGACCAAGACCCAGACTAAGACCAAGAACAAGACCAGGCGGAAGGGTAGCCTAGTGGTTAGAGCGCTGGACTAGTAATTGGTCTTGGTCTTGGGTCTTGTCTGGTTCCTGGGTCTTAGTTCCTGGGTCTTGGGTCTGGGTCATGTCTGGGTCTTGGGTCTGGGTCTTGGTCTTGTCTGGGTCCTGGGTGTGGGTCTTGTCTGGGTCCTGGGTCTGGGTCCTGGGTCTTGTCTGGGTCCTGGGTCTTGGGTCCTGGGTCTTGGGTCCTGGTCAACTGTGGGTCAACTGCCTGTTCAGGGGCAGAATGACAGATTTGTACCTTGTCAGCTCAGGGGTTTGAACTTGCAACCTTTCGGTTACTAGTCCAGTGCTCTAACCACTAGGCTACCCTGCCGTCTGCTCTTGGTCTTGGTCTTGTTCTTGGGTCCTGGGTCTGGGTCTTGGTGTTGGTCTTGCAACCTTTCGATTACTAGTCCAGCGCTCTAACCACTAGGCTACCCTTCCGCCTGGTTTTGGTCTTGGTCTTGTCTTGTTCTTGTTCTTGTTCTTGTTCTGGGTCAGGGTCTTGGGTCTTGGTCTTGGGTCTTGGTCTTGGGTCTTGTCTGGTTCCTGGGTCTTAGTTCCTGGGTCTTAGTTCCTGGGTCTTGTCTGGGTCCTGGGTCCTGGGTCTTGGGTCTGGGTCCTGGGTCTTGGGTCTTGGGTCTTGGGTCCTGGGTCTGGGTCTGGGTCATGTCTGGGTCTGGGTCTGGGTCTTGGTCTTGGGTCTTGGGTCTTGGGTCCTGGTCTTGGGTCTTGGGTCCTGGGTCTTGGGTCCTGGTCATGGGTCTTGGGTCCTGGGTCTTGTCTGGGTCCTGGGTCTTGGGTCCTGGGTCTGGGTCTTGGTGTTGGTCTTGTCTGGTCCTAGGTACCTGGGTCTGGGTCTTGGTCTGGGTCTGTCTGGGTCTTGGTCTTGTCTGGGTCTTGGGTCCTGGGTCTTGGGTCTGGGTCTTGGTCTTGTCTGGGTCTTGGGTCCTGGGTCTTGGGTCCTGGGTCTGGGTCCTGGGTCCTGGGTCTTGTCTGGGTCCTGGGTCTGGGTCTGGGTCTTGGGTCTTTGTCTTGTCTCGGTCCTGGGTCTGGGTCCTGGGTCTTGTCTGGTCCTGGGTCTGGGTCTGGTCTTGTCTTGGGTCTGGGTCTGGGGTCTTGGCTCCTGGGTCTTGGGGTCCTGGGTCTTGTCTTGGGTCTGTCTGGGTCCTGGTCTGGGTTTTGGGTCCTGGGTCTTGGGTTCTTGTCTGGTCCTGGGTCTGGGTCTGGGTCCTGGGTCTGGGTCCTGGGTCCTGGGTCTGGGTCCTGGGTCTGGTCTTGTCTTGGGTCTGGGTCTTGGTCTTGGCTCCGGGTCCTGGGTCTTGTCGGGTCTGGTCTTGGGTCTGGGTCTTGGGTCTTGGGTCTTGGGTCCTGGGTCTTGTCTGGGTCTTGGGTCCTGGGTCTTGTCTGGGTCCTGGGTCTTGTCTGGGTCTGGGTCCTGGGTCCTGGTTCTGGGTCCTGGGTCTTGTCTGGGTCTGGGCCTGGGTCTTGGGTCTTGTCTGGTCTGGGTCTTGGGTCTTGTCTGGGTCTTGGGTCCTGGGTCTTGGGTCCTGGGTCTGGGTCCTTGGGTCCTGGGTCCTGGGGTCCTGGGTCTTGGGTCCTGGGTCTGGTCTGGGTCTGGTCTGGGTCTTGGGTCCTGGGTCCTGGGTCCTGGGTCTGGGTCTGGGTCTTGGGTCCTGGGTCTGGGTCATGTCTGGGTCTGGGTCCTGGGTCTGGGTCTTGGGTCCTGGGTCTGGGTCTGGTCTTGGGTCTGGGCCTGGGTCCTGGGTCCTGGGTCTTGGGTCCTGGGTCTTGTCTGGGTCTTGGGGTCCTGGGTCTTGTCCTGGGTCTTGGGTCCTGGGTCTGGGTCTTGGTCTGGGTCTTGGGTCCTGGGTCTGGGTCTGGGTCTGGGTCCTGGGTCCTGGGTCCTGGGTCTTCTGGTCTGGGTCTGGGTCTGGGTCTGGGTCTGGTCTGGGTCTGGGTCTTGGGTCCTGGGTCTGGGTCTGGGTCTGGGTCCTGGGTCCCAAGACCCAAGACCTAGACCCAGGACCCAGGACCCCAGGACCCAAGACCCAGACAAGACCCAGACAAGATCCAGGACCCAAGACCCAGGAACCAAGACAGGACCCAAGACCCAGGACCCCAGACCCAGGACCCAGACAAGACCCAGGACCCAGACCCAAGACCCAGACCCAGGACCCAAGACCCAGAACCCAGACAAGATCCAGGACCCAAGACCCAAGACCCAGGACCCAGTACCCAAGACCCAGACCCAGAACCCAAGACCCAGACCCAGACCCAGGACCCAGACAAGGCCCAGGACCCAAGACCCAGGACCCAGGACCCAAGACCCGGACCCAACAAGATCCAGGACCCAAGACCCAGGACCCAGTACCCCAGACCCGACCCAGACCCAGACCCAGGACCCAAGACCCAGGACCCAGGACCCAGACCCAGGACCCAAGACCCAGGACCCAAGACCCAGGACCC